>NC_061861.1:7127833-7137833 GCF_019202785.1 Penaeus chinensis | reverse complement strand
ACACATGATTTTTATAGCCACTATGTTTGCAAGACAAACATCAAGTGCCAGCCTGAAGCTCATGAGTGGACGCTTGATAGACGCATCAAGGCAGCAGAGAGACAGGCCATAGAGGATAGCCATGTCTATCAGATGGATCCAACCCCAGACAACTTACAGCAGTACCAGACTCCAGTAGTGCTCTTGTTGCCTTACAACAGTGTGTGTATCGTGATGCCTGGCATGATTTCACCAATACCATCAATCATCAGACAAGCATAGGGTCCATGTGGCAACTCATCAAGAAGGTGGTAAAGAAAAAGACGTCAAGTGCACTCCATCACAGTCCAGTTAAATATGCCCAAGATCTTGTTGAGACCTGGTCACAGCAATCTAGTGTTCATAGCCTTCCTTCACATATACAAGAGCTGCTCTCCTCTCAGAAAACCCGTCGTGCCCTACACCTGTCAGCAGCCCTGCTAAGGAAAGATGAGGAAGAAGACATACCAATAACAAAGGATGAACTTCGTCGTGCTCTTGCTAGCAGTAGGGCATCAGCCCCAGGTGATGATGGCATCACATACTCCGTCTTGCGCCTCCTCCTGAAGGTCACCGATGATCCCCTACTACATCTTTACAACCTTTGCCTCCGACATGGATATGTGCCGCAAGGTTGGACAAAGAGCCTCATTGTACCTGTTCCTAAGCCTGGCACTGACAAGTTTAGACCAATATCCCTTACATCATGCTTCTGTAAAGTGCTGAAGCGTATCCTCTTAAATCGCCTTATGTATCGCCTTCAGGACAAACTATCATCCAGGTTATATGGATTCCTGCCCCAACGCAGCACACACCATTGTCTATTGGAGCTTTACACTCGCCTCTCCTCTACAAGTCTTGTCGCATTCATTGACCTGAAAAGTGCCTTTGACATTGCAAATCCAGATGTGATCCTCGACCAGCTTGTGGACTTTGGTATTAGTGGCAATCTCTTGCGATGGATACGAGGGTACTTAAGCAACAGATCATCCTATGTCCTCTTTAAAGGTTCCTGCAGCACACGTAAGTGCTTTGGCCTTGGGACTCCACAGGGAGGTGTCCTTAGCCCATTTCTTTTCAAAATCCTTATGCACCGCCTCATATCCCAGCTCCCTGCCATCCCAGGGACTACAATTACGTGCTATGCTGACAACATCTGCATTCACTCCAACTCACCAGAAGATCTACAGCGCTTACTTCATCTACTTTTCGAATCTACCTCTTCATGTGGCCTCATCATCTCTCCTGAAAAAAGTAGGATCTTCTCTCTACTAAACCCACGAACACTACCTGAATTTCTAGTGGGCCCCAGCATTATACCATTCTGCACACAGTATCTTTACTTGGGTGCTCCAGCTCGAGTCCATCCTACGGTACCAGCACGTCAACGTGTCCATCCCATTGTTCAGGAATTACTGACACGGCTACAACGGCGCCTTGAACCCCTTCACTGGTTAACCAACAATGCTGCTGGGGTCTCCATTCCTGTGGCCAGAAATATTTATACAGCTTTTATCCGTTCAGTAGTTGATTACCTATCTCCAACTTTTAGTCAACTCTCCAAGACAGCGCTAGATCCCCTAGAAAAATTTCAGAATAAGGCAATGCGCTGCATTCTAGGATGCCCAATGTCCACAAGGATTGCTAACATGCAGCAGGAGCTTCATCTCCTTCCTCTTGTGGAACGAATCTATGCCAATGTAACATTCTTTACTGTTAAGTGTCTCCACTCATCCAGTCTTGCTCAACATTATGCAGGCCTTATTAATATGTCTCTGGATCCCAATTCTCGTCCCCCACAACTCCGACCAGGTGGCTGTGCTCTTATTAGGAATGTTTGCCGAGACCTTAGAAGATTGGACATTAATGTTCCCCAAGAGGAAGTTGACCATGGTCCTCCCCCGTGGCAGATTCCTCCTCTAGCAGTTTCCTACACTCCCACCTGTAGGAGGGACTTACCCTGCCAACAGAAACAACTAGCCCTAGAGACCATTGACAAAGTAAGGTCTTCCATTCCTGCCTCTCACACCCTCTACATTGACGGTTCCTTACAAATTGATGGAACTGCAGGCTGTGCTGTCTTCTCTCCTACCATGGAACCACCGTATGGGGGATGGACTGGACGCCGTCTGCAGGACTGGTCAAGCTCTACCTCCTGTGAACTGCATGGGCTCCTAGATGCTGTTAGCCTACTTCTACGGACCAGAAGTAATGGATTAGTTATTTGTGACTCGCAGTCTGCTCTTCGTGCCCTCTCCTCGCCAAAGCCTGAAGCCCGTAGCTTAGTCAATCAAATACTGCGCCATCTAGTCACAGCCATTGAACATGCACTTGTAATACATTTCATATGGATTCCTTCGCATGTTGGAGTAACAGCGAATGAAGTTGTAGACCGTCTTGCCAAAGCTGCCTGTAGGTTTGTCTTACCTGCGGCTGACGTCTCGCCAGCAACCCTCTCCTACTACAAGCGGAGGATACGTGCTTCCGCTCATTTGTCAACCACCCGGCGCAGGAACGCCGAGCGGCCAGCGAGCGTAAGCATCCAGCATTACGACCACTTTGCCTCTCATCCCTACAAATACCGACGCCGCGGTCTGTTGGTAAGAAGACACAATGTGGTGGCTGCCCGGCTCCGGTTAGGCTACAGACCAGTGTGGCAGGTGGGCGAGTCAGAGGACGTGCCTCAGTACTCATCGTGTAAGTTGTGTGACGCGCACAATGCGAACCACCTACAGCATTACTGCCTCGAGTGCCCAAAAGTTGCTGATATCATATCAAAGAGAGACTCTGTCTTAGACGTCTGCAAGTCCTTATTAGCAAAAGACAATCTAGATGTAATACTTTCGCAATACCCATATTTTGGTGGCTGTTAATACTTCACCCGAGCTTCCGTTGTTCATCATTTAAGTATTTATTTTATCTTTCCTTCTGCATTTGATTCATAGCGTGACCTGCGTGTCATGAATACTCTGTAGCCAACGTTTAACTTGTCTTGTAAAGGATTGTCGCTCACTGAGCGAAATAAATTGATGAAATCAAATCAATCTCTCTCTCTCTCTCTCTCTCTCTCTCTCTCTCTTTCTCTCTCTCTCTCTCTCTCTCTCTCTCTCTCTCTCTCTCTCTCTCTCTCTCTCTCTCTCTCTCTCTCTCTCTCTCTTTCTCACACCTCCACACACGCACTCATCTCTTTTTCTCTTTTTATCGACAAAAATCCCTTGCAGCGATCATATTGCAGACTCGCCCACCCCAACAGAGGGAGTTTTGGTGTGCAATATTTTTTGAAAAGTCTAGGGATGAAAACCCATATTTCAGTATATACTATATCAGGTCTCAGCTTTCTCTTATTCTTCTTTCATTTGCTCTCTTTAACGACTACGGTATTTCACCAGGTATATAATACACTTAAGCCCTATCTTGATAGTGCATACAGTAGTTTTCTCATCTGAAAATTATAATATCTTCTATACCATGTCGACTCGTAGATGTTACTTCAAGAATCTGTATTCAATATATCGGACACATTAACATGAGTAGAAAACAATAAAGTTGATTAGTTCGAGAATGAATTAAATAATCAATATGATGATACTTACAGATGATTGATTGATTTTTTTGTTGATTTAAGAGGACGATCAGAAGACACTTTATGTGTATGCTCTTTTTAAGTTTTCAGGTTTTCAAGGGGAATCAGATTTTGAAATTGGTCAGTTAGATCAATTTATCAGCAGTGTTCGGATAATTCTTTGAGAGCTTAGTTTAAGACATTGCACATACTGCCTTGAATTTGAGAAGTGACAGCAATCAGATCTCGAGTATTTTAAATCAAACGTTGGAGACAGAGAGGAAGACAGATTAATAAACAAACAAACAGGCAAACTGACACAAACAAATAGGGACAGACAGTGTATATGCGTGTGAGAAAGAGTGAGAGAAAAAAAAACAAGAAAGAGTGAAAGAAAGAAAACAAGAAAGAGTGAGAGAGAAACCAAGAAAGAAATAGATATATAGAGAAAGAGAGAGAGAGAGAGAGAGAGAGAGAGAGAGAGAAGAGAAGAGAGAAGAGAAGAAGAGAGAGAGAGAAAGAAAGAGAGAGAGAGAGAGAGAGAGAGAAAGAAGAGAGAGCGCGAGAGAGAGAGAGAAGAGAGAGAGAGAGAGAGAGAGAGAGAGAGAGAGAGAGAGAGAGAGAGAGAGAGAGAAAGGGAGAAAGAAAGAAAGAAAGAGAGAGAGAGAGAGAGTATCCCAGAAAAATAAGCGGAAACAGTAAAAAGACACAATGAGAGAAAAACTGGTGTGAAACTGTACCATTGTCGAAGCTGCTTACGGTAAAGTTTCGAAACTGCAACGTTTTTCTAAATACGTAAAATATTTAATAAAATTTCCGTTCTTCGTACCTTGTTTCTGAGTGCAGATTTGGAATGAATAGTCCAATTCATTCTCAGGAAGTAGTGAAAGCTGAAGTTGTTGGAGTTGAAAGCAGTTTGTCCTGTCAAACAAGTGTCAAACTGAATTTCGATGACATTTAAAAGAGTAGTTTCCTGCAGTACGCGGTAAAAGAAAACAAAATATTTTTTATTTGTCTGATATTTTGGAGTACAGGTGATATGAACAATTATCTTACTACGCCTGTTCCGGTGTTAAAGAAATAATTATCAGTACAAATGGTGCTAATAACAGGTATTATGTTTAACCCGCCGGGATGGCATACACGGACATACTATACACATAGATGGTTTCACAAGTACTTAGTCACTAATGAGCCAATTACTAAAACTACATTATCTTCCCTTTCATTCACTTTTTCTTGATATTCTGAGCATCTTAAAAATCTTATATACTATTAGTGATGGTGATGTCAATAACCTGATACTCATAATGTCTATATTGATAATAACAGCATTGATACTGATAACATTAGTAAAAAAAAAATCCCGAAACTCAAGGAAAGGTAAAATCAGCTGAGTTCAGGTCTACTACATTTTCGTTGGGCTAATCGATGCTTCTGATGAATGTTATTATTGTGCAAAAACTTAATTTAATACGTTTCATCGTTGAGCTATGTTATCTTAGATATATATAGAGAGAGACCGAAAGGGAATGAGTGAGTGAGATGGAGAGACAGGGGAGAGAGAGAGAGAGAGAGAGAGAGAGAGAGAGAGAGAGAGAGAGAGAGAGAGAGAGAGAGAGAGAGAGAGAGAGAGAGAGAGAGAGGGAGAGAAAGTAAGTGAGAATGAGTGAGATAGAGAGAGAGAGAAGGAGAAAGATAGAGACCGAGAGTAAGTGAGAGAAAGAAAGAGAAAGAGGGGAGAGGGGAAGAAAGAGAGAGAGAAAATGAAAACGAAAAAGACTGGAAACAAGCGAACTGAAATAGAGAAAGACTGACTGGGTTTTACGAAGATAAATAAAACTAGAATGAAAGGAAAGGCGTAACATGTTTTATCCTACATCGACTGAGTGGTGTAATAGCCACAGTAAAAAAAAAATTGCAAACAAGCGCAGTGTTTGTGTAACAACAAAAGCACATTATAGACCGAAGTGGCTGTAATTAACCCTTTCTTTTCATTTAACTCTCTTCTCTTTTTCTTTCCTTTTTGACATGAACCTTGTTGCCGTTACATCTTTACAGCACCTACCTGTTGACTGTACCGAAAGGGGAGCGACGGACTGGCACTGAGTGGATTTTTGGACTGTTATTTGTGTCGTCTGTTGTGGTAATTCTTGGGTTTGGTTGTATTGGGTGTTGTTGCTTTTTATTCATTTTGGTTTATTTCATTTCAGTGTCTGTATCATTATGATTTATTTCTTCATTCATTCATTTTTGCTGGGGACCGACTTGCTTGACTTATAACCACTCTCTCTCTCTCTCTCTCTCTCTCTCTCTATATATATATATATATATATATATATATATATATGTATATATATATAATATATATACATATATATACACATATATATATACATATATATATAAATATATATATGTATATATACATATATTTATATTTATATATATATATATATATATATATATATAATGATAATCATAATGGCAGTAATGATAATAGTAATTTTAGTAAGGATAAAAAGGACATGAGAATAAGAATAGTAGTAGTAATAATAATAAACAACAACACGCCTCAACGCCATCGAGGCTCGTTTTGATGCCATCGAGTCTCGCTTTGACTCTCTGGCAGCCTCACTTGCTGATCTCTCCACCAAACTGGCTACTAACGATACAACACTCAAGTCTCTTATTGAAGCCCAACAGGTTGTCATCACTTCTGTTACATCATTTACCGAGAAGTTTGATTCACTAGCTACTCGTTTAGAAACAATCACCACTCCCACAGTGGGATGTGTCACTCGTGGCTCATATCGAAGCAATAATATACCCGCATCTTCCACCTCATCTGGCTCACGCAAACATAAGAGTATTGTTCACTAGTAGCGTACACCTTCATATCCTCTCTTGGAATGCTTGCGGCATAACATCTCCAGCCAAAATGACCTCACTTAAGGCATACGTATATTGTCATCACCCAAATGTCATCTTTATACAAGAGGCTTTTGTTGGACATGCTCTAGGAACTATAGCACCCTCCCTCAGTGGTTATATTTCTTATGTTCATCATGTTAAGAATGGGCTCATCACTTACATCCATTCCTCTGTTCAGCACCGACTACTCCGTTCTTCTGATGATGACAGTACCACTTTTCACCTCCTGGAGGTTAAGCTGGGAGAAGGAAAGATTCGTCTCTGCAACATCTATTCTGCTCCAGGAAGGATAAATATTGATACTCTGCCTTCTCCCATGAACCACAGCATAGTCTATATTGGTGATTTTAATGCTCGACACCCTGCTTTAGGTGGACGTTCCAACACTGTCAACTATAGCGGCACACGACTCATGAAATTCATGCAGCATAACCATCTAACTCGCTGGGATACAGGAGGAGCCACACATTCTCGAGGAGGCACCCTCGACCACATACTCACCTACGGACTTGTTGCGTCTCAGGTCAGGTGCTCATCTGTACCTGCTCTTTTCTCTGATCACCTTGCCCTCAGCCTTCAATACTCGATTCCTTCTGTGAATTCGTCTGCCTATCAACGTACCCGGATCAGTATTCCCCCAAAGTATTGTCCTAGCTATATCTCCTACATGTCTGCTCTCATCTTCAAGCTTGATGTCACTTCTCCTGAAAAGTTATACTCCTCTCTTGTTTCTTTAACACATGATTTTTATAGCCACTATGTTTGCAAGACAAACATCAAGTGCCAGCCTGAAGCTCATGAGTGGACGCTTGATAGACGCATCAAGGCAGCAGAGAGACAGGCCATAGAGGATAGCCATGTCTATCAGATGGATCCAACCCCAGACAACTTACAGCAGTACCAGACTCCAGTAGTGCTCTTGTTGCCTTACAACAGTGTGTGTATCGTGATGCCTGGCATGATTTCACCAATACCATCAATCATCAGACAAGCATAGGGTCCATGTGGCAACTCATCAAGAAGGTGGTAAAGAAAAAGACGTCAAGTGCACTCCATCACAGTCCAGTTAAATATGCCCAAGATCTTGTTGAGACCTGGTCACAGCAATCTAGTGTTCATAGCCTTCCTTCACATATACAAGAGCTGCTCTCCTCTCAGAAAACCCGTCGTGCCCTACACCTGTCAGCAGCCCTGCTAAGGAAAGATGAGGAAGAAGACATACCAATAACAAAGGATGAACTTCGTCGTGCTCTTGCTAGCAGTAGGGCATCAGCCCCAGGTGATGATGGCATCACATACTCCGTCTTGCGCCTCCTCCTGAAGGTCACCGATGATCCCCTACTACATCTTTACAACCTTTGCCTCCGACATGGATATGTGCCGCAAGGTTGGACAAAGAGCCTCATTGTACCTGTTCCTAAGCCTGGCACTGACAAGTTTAGACCAATATCCCTTACATCATGCTTCTGTAAAGTGCTGAAGCGTATCCTCTTAAATCGCCTTATGTATCGCCTTCAGGACAAACTATCATCCAGGTTATATGGATTCCTGCCCCAACGCAGCACACACCATTGTCTATTGGAGCTTTACACTCGCCTCTCCTCTACAAGTCTTGTCGCATTCATTGACCTGAAAAGTGCCTTTGACATTGCAAATCCAGATGTGATCCTCGACCAGCTTGTGGACTTTGGTATTAGTGGCAATCTCTTGCGATGGATACGAGGGTACTTAAGCAACAGATCATCCTATGTCCTCTTTAAAGGTTCCTGCAGCACACGTAAGTGCTTTGGCCTTGGGACTCCACAGGGAGGTGTCCTTAGCCCATTTCTTTTCAAAATCCTTATGCACCGCCTCATATCCCAGCTCCCTGCCATCCCAGGGACTACAATTACGTGCTATGCTGACAACATCTGCATTCACTCCAACTCACCAGAAGATCTACAGCGCTTACTTCATCTACTTTTCGAATCTACCTCTTCATGTGGCCTCATCATCTCTCCTGAAAAAAGTAGGATCTTCTCTCTACTAAACCCACGAACACTACCTGAATTTCTAGTGGGCCCCAGCATTATACCATTCTGCACACAGTATCTTTACTTGGGTGCTCCAGCTCGAGTCCATCCTACGGTACCAGCACGTCAACGTGTCCATCCCATTGTTCAGGAATTACTGACACGGCTACAACGGCGCCTTGAACCCCTTCACTGGTTAACCAACAATGCTGCTGGGGTCTCCATTCCTGTGGCCAGAAATATTTATACAGCTTTTATCCGTTCAGTAGTTGATTACCTATCTCCAACTTTTAGTCAACTCTCCAAGACAGCGCTAGATCCCCTAGAAAAATTTCAGAATAAGGCAATGCGCTGCATTCTAGGATGCCCAATGTCCACAAGGATTGCTAACATGCAGCAGGAGCTTCATCTCCTTCCTCTTGTGGAACGAATCTATGCCAATGTAACATTCTTTACTGTTAAGTGTCTCCACTCATCCAGTCTTGCTCAACATTATGCAGGCCTTATTAATATGTCTCTGGATCCCAATTCTCGTCCCCCACAACTCCGACCAGGTGGCTGTGCTCTTATTAGGAATGTTTGCCGAGACCTTAGAAGATTGGACATTAATGTTCCCCAAGAGGAAGTTGACCATGGTCCTCCCCCGTGGCAGATTCCTCCTCTAGCAGTTTCCTACACTCCCACCTGTAGGAGGGACTTACCCTGCCAACAGAAACAACTAGCCCTAGAGACCATTGACAAAGTAAGGTCTTCCATTCCTGCCTCTCACACCCTCTACATTGACGGTTCCTTACAAATTGATGGAACTGCAGGCTGTGCTGTCTTCTCTCCTACCATGGAACCACCGTATGGGGGATGGACTGGACGCCGTCTGCAGGACTGGTCAAGCTCTACCTCCTGTGAACTGCATGGGCTCCTAGATGCTGTTAGCCTACTTCTACGGACCAGAAGTAATGGATTAGTTATTTGTGACTCGCAGTCTGCTCTTCGTGCCCTCTCCTCGCCAAAGCCTGAAGCCCGTAGCTTAGTCAATCAAATACTGCGCCATCTAGTCACAGCCATTGAACATGCACTTGTAATACATTTCATATGGATTCCTTCGCATGTTGGAGTAACAGCGAATGAAGTTGTAGACCGTCTTGCCAAAGCTGCCTGTAGGTTTGTCTTACCTGCGGCTGACGTCTCGCCAGCAACCCTCTCCTACTACAAGCGGAGGATACGTGCTTCCGCTCATTTGTCAACCACCCGGCGCAGGAACGCCGAGCGGCCAGCGAGCGTAAGCATCCAGCATTACGACCACTTTGCCTCTCATCCCTACAAATACCGACGCCGCGGTCTGTTGGTAAGAAGACACAATGTGGTGGCTGCCCGGCTCCGGTTAGGCTACAGACCAGTGTGGCAGGTGGGCGAGTCAGAGGACGTGCCTCAGTACTCATCGTGTAAGTTGTGTGACGCGCACAATGCGAACCACCTA
>NC_061861.1:7082833-7085333 GCF_019202785.1 Penaeus chinensis | reverse complement strand
TTGTTCGTCGTTAGGTTGATTGGCTGCTTGTTCGTCGTTAGGTTGATTGGCTGCTTGTTCGGTTCGTTAGGTTGATTGGCTGCTTGTTCGTCGTTAGGTTGATTGGCTGCTTGTTCGTCGTTAGGTTGATTGGCTGCTTGTTCGGTCGTTAGGTTGATTGGCTGCTTGTTCGGTTGATTGTTGATTGGCTGCTTGTTCGGTTGATTGTTGATTGGCTGCTTGTTCGGTTGATTGTTGATTGGCTGCTTGTTCGGTTGATTGTTGATTGGCTGCTTGTTCAGTTGATTGGTTGATTGGCTGCTTGTTCGGTCGTTAGGTTGATTGGCTGCTTGTTCGGTTGATTGGTTGATTGGCTGCTTGTTCGGTTGATTGGTTGATTGGCTGCTTGTTCGGTTGATTGGTTGATTGGCTGCTTGTTCGGTTGATTGGTTGATTGGCTGCTTGTTCGGTCGTTAGGTTGATTGGTTGCTTGTTCGGTTGATTGGTTGATTGGCTGCTTGTTCGGTTGATTGGATTGGCTGCTTGTTCGGTCGTTAGGTTGATTGGCTGCTTGGTCGGTCGTTAGGTTGATTGGCTGCTTGGTCGGTCGTTAGGTTGATTGGCTGCTTGTTCGGTCGTTAGGTTGATTGGCTGCTTGTTCGGTTGATTGGTTGATTGGCTGCTTGGTCGGTCGTTAGGTTGATTGGCTGCTTGGTCGGTCGTTAGGTTGATTGGCTGCTTGTTCGGTCGTTAGGTTGATTGGTTGCTTGTTCGGTTGATTGGTTGATTGGCTGCTTGTTCGGTTGATTGGTTGATTGGTTGCTTGCTCGGTTGATTGGTTGATGGGTTGCTTGCTCGGTTGACTGGTTGATTGGTTGCTTGTTCGGTTGATTGGTTGATTGGCTGCTTGTTCGGTCGTTAGGTTGATTGGCTGCTTGTTCGGTCGTTAGGTTGATTGGTTGCTTGTTTGTTCGTTTGATGATTGGCTGCTTGGTCGGTCGTTTGGTTGACTGGCTGCTTGTTCGGTCGTTAGGTTGATTGGCTGCTTGTTCGGTCGTTAGGTTGATTGGCTGCTTGTTCGGTCGTTAGGTTGATTGGCTGCTTGTTCGTCGTTAGGTTGATTGGCTGCTTGTTCGTCGTTAGGTTGATTGGCTGCTTGTTCGTCGTTAGGTTGATTGGCTGCTTGTTCGGTTGTTAGGTTGATTGGCTGCTTGTTCGGTCGTTAGGTTGATTGGCTGCTTGTTCGGTCGTTAGGTTGATTGGCTGCTTGTTTGGTTGTTTGTTGATTGGCTGCTTGTTCGGTCGTTAGGTTGATTGGCTGCTTGTTCGGTCGTTAGGTTGATTGGCTGCTTGTTCGGTCGTTAGGTTGATTGGCTGCTTGTTCGGTTGATTGGTTGATTGGCTGCTTGTTCGGTCGTTAGGTTGATTGGCTGCTTGTTCGGTTCGTTAGGTTGATTGGCTGCTTGTTCGTCGTTAGGTTGATTGGCTGCTTGTCGGTCGTTAGGTTGATTGGCTGCTTGTTCGGTTGATTGGTTGATTGGCTGCTTGTTCGGTTGATTGGTTGATTGGCTGCTTGTTCGTCGTTAGGTTGATTGGCTGCTTGTTCGTCGTTAGGTTGATTGGCTGCTTGTTCGGTTCGTTAGGTTGATTGGTTGCTTGTTCGGTCGTTAGGTTGATTGGCTGCTTGTTCGGTTGATTGGTTGATTGGCTGCTTGTTCGGTTGATTGTTGATTGGCTGCTTGTTCGTCGTTAGGTTGATTGGCTGCTTGTTCGTCGTTAGGTTGATTGGCTGCTTGTTCGTCGTTAGGTTGATTGGCTGCTTGTTCGTCGTTAGGTTGATTGGCTGCTTGTTCGTCGTTAGGTTGATTGGTTGCTTGTTCGGTCGTTAGGTTGATTGGCTGCTTGTTCGGTTGATTGTTGATTGGCTGCTTGTTCGGTTCGTTAGGTTGATTGGCTGCTTGTTCGTCGTTAGGTTGATTGGCTGCTTGTTCGGTTCGTTAGGTTGATTGGCTGCTTGTTCGGTTGATTGGTTGATTGGCTGCTTGTTCGGTTGATTGGTTGATTGGCTGCTTGTTCGGTCGTTAGGTTGATTGGCTGCTTGTTCGGTCGTTAGGTTGATTGGCTGCTTGTTCGGTCGTTAGGTTGATTGGCTGCTTGTTCGGTCGTTAGGTTGATTGGCTGCTTGTTCGGTCGTTAGGTTGATTGGCTGCTTGTTCGGTTGATTGGTTGATTGGCTGCTTGTTCGGTCGTTAGGTTGATTGGCTGCTTGTTCGGTTGATTGGTTGATTGGCTGCTTGTTCGGTTGATTGGTTGATTGGCTGCTTGTTCGGTCGTTAGGTTGATTGGTTGCTTGTTCGGTCGTTAGGTTGATTGGCTGCTTGTTCGGTCGTTAGGTTGATTGGCTGCTTGTTCGGTCGTTAGGTTGATTGGTTGCTTGTTTGTTCGTTTGATGATTGGCTGCCTTGTCTCTCTCTCTCTCTCTTCTCTCTCTCTTCTCTCTCTCTCTCTCTCTCTCTCTCTC
>NC_061861.1:7067833-7075333 GCF_019202785.1 Penaeus chinensis | reverse complement strand
TGGATCCAAAGATACACGGTTGGCTTCGAAATACCTAATATTTTGGCTCTTGATAGTCCGTCAGAGTAAGTATGGCACCAGAAATGGTCTATGAGATCTCTACTGCTAATATTGACTTGATATGAGGCCCCCTTGCCATATCAACTCCGAAACACTATTCGAATACTATGAAGCTTCCTGTGTTCCGTGCTTTGAAAACAAGTTGGGTGAGTGGATGACCGCAACCGAAAACCAACAGCAATAACAATAATATTGACATAATAAAAACTCGATAATAACAATGACAAAAATCAGTTTTCTTTTCTGGCGTTGAAAGTGTGTCTTACTAATTGCTTGTTTTTCTTACTGGTCTGTGAATAGGAATAAAAACACGTGTTTGTGTTTGTACCACGTTTTTAAAAAAAAAATGTATTAACAGCAACAATACCTCGTAAAATTTGGGAATGAAAAGCGCGGTGCGGTTTTAAAAATGGCGAACGTATTAGAGGTTTTAAAAAATTGAGATCAAATTGTCCGATTTCAGGAACTGCGACGGCGTTTAATCCCTCTTTTAATCTCTCTCTCTCTCTCTCTCTCTCTCTCTCTCTCTCTCTCTCTCTCTCTCTCTCTCTCTCTCTCTCTCTCTCTCTCTCTCTCTCTCTCTATGTGTGTGTAGCTGTTTATTGTGTTGTGAGTATGTTTGTGTTTGTGTGTGTGTGTGTGTGTGTGTGTGTGTGTGTGTGTGTGTGTGTGTGTGTGTGTGTGCGTGTATGTGTTGTGTTTGTGAGTTTCTGCACGTGTAGTATGAAGACAGAGAGAGCGAGATTATTTCCTTTGCAAGTAAATGACTTGCATTCCTTTACCACTCACAACACAAAAGATCCAAAGAGGAATTTCCACACTAGTCCGAATAAATCTGAGAAAACCGCCCCACTTCCCGAAACAGGACAATGTGATCACAATTTTTTGAAAACGTCTAATACGCCGGCGATTTGTCAAACCACATCGCGCTTTCCATTCCTTGAGTTACAAGATAATGCACAATTGCCTCAATATACAACAATTTCTCACACATAAAATAAAAACACCAATCCGCCTGAATACAAACGCCTCCAAGAAGACAATTATGTAGAAATACTTTTGCATACATTCACGTATGTAAATTGCACATAGTTTTTATACATATTCGCAAACCAGTAAAGAAAACATGAAACACAGTATCAAAGCCAAAATATATTTTTTTAATTACATGATGTAAAGACAGTTCGTCATGTTTATCAAAGATATTCATAGTGTGTGTGTGTGTGTGTGTGTGTGTGTGTGTGTGTGTGTGTGTGTGTGTGTGTGTGTGTGTGTGTGTGCGTGTGTGCGTGTGTGCGTGTGCGTGTGCGTGTGTGTGTGCGCTGTGCTTGCGAGTTTCTGCACGTGTATTATGGAGACATAAACATATATTTTCGTATAAAGGGCGGGAGGGAAGGAAGTATTTGTGATAATGTGTTAATTAGCATCGCGGCAGTTTGGGGTCCGATAATATTATGAAAGGTGTAAATAGAGAGATGCTGAATAATGGGCGAGGAGGAGATGCTGATAAATGATGGAGGGGAAGAGATGATAAAACATTAGCAGAGGGTGAGGGATCAAATACATTGGCTCTTTGATATACTTTGATGATTCTGGTTTATTGAGTCATTTTGCCGTTCTCGATAAAGGCGAATGAAAGTTAGATAGTTTATGGTGGTGATAGTGATATACAAAAATAAATGAATAGATTAAAAATAGATAGACAGACAGATGAGACTTTGCCTATCAACAGAACTTAAAGTAATATGTTACCAAAGCAACATACCACCGGGAATGATGTAGAGATGATTCGATTCGTCGTTTTGAAACATTAGTGTTACGATGTGTCATAAAGTGAAGCTTCGAACATCTGTTACGGAGCCTAGAACGTTTCGCTATTTGCATAATTTCAGTCACTTTCAATTTTTTTTTTTTTCTTATAATTGCAGGGTGTTTAGGAATTTTATGAGGCTGATTTTATTATAATATTTCTCATTTCTGTTTTCATCTTCGTCTTCTTATTCAACTACCACTGTTATTTTACTGTTGTATGCCTCTTCTTTCACGTAGCCATCCAGAAAAAAATATCTATGTACAGTTCTCTACACTTCCTGGCGTACCACGAGTCTGGAGGTGACAATTTTTATCTGGCAATACTTATGTAGTGGAGAAGTCGGTCTCTGACGATGACTGTGATTGGTTCAGATAATTTTACAAATTTCGTCAACAGCAAAGAAATCCGATTAAGGAAAGGATGTCAGAATGTTATAACTATTCAAATTACAAAACTGAAGAACAAAAATTGACTTTTATCATATTTTACACTGCACTTAAGCAATGCCTGCCTCTGTGTGTGTGTGTGTGTGTGTGTGTGTGTGTGTGTGTGTGTGTGTGTGTGTGTGTGTGTGTGTGTGTGTGTGTGTAGCGACCGAGAAACAGGGTAGATGGTGCAGTCACATCTATTGAAATTTCTATATCTTTCCTTTTAAACAAAGTAAATGTTTCCAATGCCTTTCAAATGATATTCAAAATCCACTAAAACAAATATTTTATACTAAGTAGCGTTGATCAATATACAATAGATCAAACCACAAACAGCATTGTAAGCTCGCCAATCACGTGCTAATCTCAACATTATCGTCAGGATATAGAAAATAATGGATACATGAGGTTTGACGTTTTCAAGTGTAACATTTTTTTTAACGAATATAGACCTAGGATATGCTTAATAAACAGTCCTCCTTCACGCTCTCTCTGCCGACATGTCAGAAATTTCTAACTTTTCTGACCTCTGCAAATCTTGATATCATTTTAAGCATCAGCAGCATCGAGGTGCCTCTGTGGATGTTGGCGATCATGGAGTTTCAGGTTTCTCTGTCTTTTGTAACATGTAGTATCTCTCCTAATGTGTATTTACCTGCCAAGGTTTATTTCAGCCCGTCCATGTATTTTTCCCAATTATTTCTTTTCGTTCTTTTTCCTTCCTTCTTGCTACGGTCAGATTTTATAGGCTTTCCCTCCTCATGGTGTGCATTCAGAGGCTTAGTTGCCTTTGAATGTTATTATTATTTCCTTTTTGCTCCTATCCTTTCCTAAATGCTTCGTTTGTTTGTTTCGCTGTCCATGGGAGCTTAAATACTCTTCTCCAGCAACACAGCTTAAATGCCTCTAGCTTTCTCTCTCTAGTTTTGCTCACTGTCCAAGTTTCAGCCCAGTATAATAGTGCTGACCAAACGAAACTTTTCACTGATCTTTTTCTTGTTGTGATTAATATATGTGTGAATTGGTTAATATGTGTTTCGTTTTTTGTAAATAATAATTTTGCTAATGCTATTATTTTCTTTATGTCCGTTTTGCATTTTCCATATTTGGTTTTGTCTGCTTTATATTAAGTCCATCTTGTTCGCTCTTTTAATGTAAATATTAGGTTATGCAACTTCTGGTACAAGTACAGTATCCTCTGCATTATGTTATTTAAATTTCTTCCTCCTGTTCTGAATCCTTCCATATTTTGTATTTCTTTTAGGAATATTTCTACATACAGGGAGAGCAAGTCTTGGGACAAAACACACCCGAGCTTGACTTTTTTTTAAACACTTGCTTTTAACTTTCCCCACCCTGACAGCTGCTATTTTATTCCAATATAGAGTAATGGTAAATCTCAGATCTCCCCCATCAGTGTTTATATTTCTCAGAATTTCTGCTAGACTTTCGTGTTTGACTTGGTCGAAAGCTTTTCACAATCTTTAAAATAAAGATGAAGATCTTTTTACATCTCTATTGACCTTTCTTAAAATAAACCTCTCATTTCTGGTACCTTTTCTATGCATTAAACCGTATTGCTCTTCTGCTATTTCGTTTCTTATTTTGTTTCTGATTTTTTTATTATTACTCTTAAAATTAGTTGCGGGATCTGACTCATGATGCTAATTATCCTTTGTTTGTTACACAGCAAGGTTCTTGGCTGTTTTGAAATGGTTGTAATAACTGATTTGTACTGAAGGTGGTGCGTATATCTATATAACATTTAAGTTTAATGTTTCTCCTTTAACTTGACTAGTAAATCTCTGTTGGATATTGGCCAGTGACCTGTCAAACATTCTGACGTTTTCTTAGCTTCACTCCCACTGCTCTTTCGATTTTGTTTTGTTTTGTTTTTTTCTCCTGAGTACATAAAGTATTTTTGGTTTGTTGTAATCAATCCATCTCATTTCACCGAGCACATCCACATTCACACGTTCCATTTCCACATTTGCTTTCTTCCCAACTCGGTATAGTGTTCTATGTCCCTATTTTCAATTTCCCTCTATATGCCTTTCGGTTTCTTTTTTCTTTTCTCTTTTTTTTTTATTCTTTGTTCCTCTTCCCGATTTGCCACCGTCGTTTGATGATGCCCGGGTGCCACATACCACATGACTGTCCCGACTAGACGAGGCAGCGCACCCTATTTTCTACTAGACGTCATCCGGATTAATCTTGGTTCTTTGACTCTCCATGACTTTCCTGGCATGAATACGCGATGGGGGCTCCGGGTCTCCGCCTCTTCGTCTGGCCAGAAGTCTTTTCATGCCGAGTTTGTCCTTTATGTGTGACGAACGCTTTGCTATCGCGCATTTGCAGCCTTTGACTTGTGGGTTCCTCTGCCTGCTCCTCTGCTCCATATTTCGCCTGTCACGGATGACATGTACACGCAGTACAAACTACTACAAGCACTTACACTATCATTTGTATCATCACATTATTATCATCATTTTATTTTTATCTGTATTATTATCGTTATTATAACCTTTATTAGTATTATCATCATTATTATCGTTATTATTATTGTCATTATTTTCATTATTATTATTATTATCATCATCATTATTATTATTATGATTATCATTATTACAATTATTTTTATCATTATTATTATCATTATCATTATTATTATTACCATTATCATTATTATTAATATCATTATTTTTATTATCATTATCATTGTCATTATTATTATTATTACAATTATTATTATTATTATTATTATTATTATTATTATTATCATTATCATTATCATTGTTATCATTATCATTATCATTGTTATCATCATTATTATTATTGTTTTATTGTTGTTAACGATATAATATTATCATTAACATCATCACTTTTATCTTGATTGTTATTAATATCATTATTATCATTATCATTATTATTATTATTATTGTCATTATTATTACTATTATTAACATTATCATTATTATTACAATTAATATTATTATTATTATTATTATTATTATTATTATTATTATCATTATCATTATCATTATTATTATCATTATTATTATTGTTTTATTGTTGTTAACGATATAATATTATCATTATCATCATCACTTTTATCTTGATTATTATTAATATCATTTTTATCATTATCATTATTATTATTATTATTATTATTATTATTATCATTATTATTACTTGTATTATTTATAATAGTATTATTTCATCATTACTATTATCAGCATAGTCGTAGCAGTAGTAGTAGAAGTAATTGCAGTATTAGTAGTACTAATAGGAGTGGTAGTAACAATAGTATTATTAATAGTAGAAGCAGCAGCAGTACTGGTAACAGTGCCACTCTGAATAAAGGTATCAATAAGGAAAATATATATAGGCAATCTCAGACCAATTCGCCGAAAATTGATTAAATATTTTGTTAGTCTGAACTTCCATCTCTTCACGTCAGTGCGCAGCAGTATTGAAGATGAGATTTCCCAGGTGCAAACAAGCTACCAAAGCGTTGTTTCTGGTTTTGAGAGAAGCTAGGGGACCCAGGTGCAGGTATTCATGTACCCAATAAGGGGAGGAGGGGGGGCAATGCCCGATCAAGTGGACCAGCATTCTAGTTAGTTTAAAGAATGTTACAGTAATATGGGTTTTATATATATATATGTGTGTGTGTGTGTGTGTGTGTGTGTGTGTGTGTGTGTGTGTGTGTGCGTGTGTGTGTGTGTGTGTGTGTGTGTGTGTGTATGTTTATATATACAAAAACACATGCATATGTATATATATACATACATACATATATATATATACATATATATACATATACATACATACATAAACACACACACACACACTTATGTATGTTATTATGTCATATTCTTTGTATCCAGTCAGACAGACAGGTAGGTAAGGATGAGATTGATATATAAGTAAGTAGAGAGATATAAATAGACAAACAAAAACAGACAGACAGAGGGGCAGAGAGACAGGCAGCCAGACAGGCAGGTAGGCAGACACACTCACACACTCACACACAAACAGTGACACCGGAGCAGCAGCAGCATCCCCGAGCATACACGTGCATCCCACCCGGAAGAGGAGCGCCGAAGAGGCAGCATCCCGGAGTTCGTCTTTGCAACACAATCACGTTATCTCTCTTTCCTTTTTATTCTCGTTTCTTGTCGGGGAAGCAGGAAATGGGGAAGAGGGAAGAGGAAAGGCCGAGTTTATGCACTAATGTAGGCAAGGTAGGAGAGGAAGAGGGAGAGACTAGGAAGAAGGGGAAGAGAAAGAAAGAAGAGAAGAGAAAAAAGGAGGAAGAGGAGAGGGAGAGTAAAGGGTAGATAGAGGAAAAGGGAGAGAGTCAGGAGGATGAGAAGGAAGGAAAGAAGATAAAAGGGAGGAGGAGAGACTAAGAAGGAGAAGACTGAAAGGAAGTTAAACGAAGAAATAGAAAGCAAGGATGCGAAGGAGGTAAGGAGCAAAAAGAGGAAGGAGGAAGATAGGGCGAATAAAGGAGGAGAGAGTGGGAAGAAAAAGGACAGAAAATGAGAAGAAAGAGAGTAAATAGAGACGGGGAAAAAAAGGAAAAACAAACAGAAGAGAAGAGGAGGAATGAGACAAAGGTGAAAATATAAAAAAAGAGTAAGAAAATACAGAAAATAAGAGATGGAAAAAGAGAAGAAACGAGACCAAAAAAAAACACAAAAAAAAAGAGACGGAGAAAGACTAGAAAGAAGAATAGGAAGAAACGAATAAAGGGGAAGAGAGAGGTAGAGAGAGAAAGGGTCCCCTCGCAAGGATCTCATGTCAACAACCCCTCACTGGACACCTCTCTCATCTCCGCTGCATTTCCGCTATTCTTACCTTTCTTTGGTTCTCTCGGGAGGACACGCCGACAGCGCCCGAGGCAGAGAGGCGCACGAGCGATAAGGGGAGAAGGAAGGGGAGAAACGAAGAGGGAAAAAGGAGAAAAAGGAATGAGAGCAAGAGGCAGAGAGGGAGGAGGAAAAGAATAGAAAGGTAGTCTGTGTTTCATGTGGGAGAGATGATACGATTTGGCGTGTGTGGTTGTGTGCGTGGTGTGTATGAGTGTATGTGTGAGAGAAGGAAAGGGAGATAAAGAGATGGAGAAAGAGGAGGAAAGAGAGATAAAGAGATGGAGAAAGAGGAGGAAAGGGAGATGAGATGGAGAAAGAG
>NC_061861.1:7062833-7065333 GCF_019202785.1 Penaeus chinensis | reverse complement strand
GTGTGTGTGTGTGTGTGTGTGTGTGTGTGTGTGTGTGTGTGTGTGTGTGTGTGTGTGTGTTTGCCTATGTGTGTATGTGTGTGTATGTGTATGTGTATGTGTGTATGTGTGTGTTTGTGTATGTATGTGTGTATGTGTATGTGTATATGTGTATGTTTGTATACGTGTTTGTGTGTCTCTGTATCTTTACGTGCGTGTATTTCCACGTAGTCGCCTGTATGCGCTTATTCTTTTTTACGCTTTTATCTGTTCGTCTGTGCTTGCGAGTACATATCTGCGTGTCTGCGTGTCTGCCCGACCGTATTTTCGACAGGGAACGGCCTAGGCATAATCTCAGCTAATCCCGTCATACCAAAGGGCTTCTAGGCTTGAGTAGTGGGATTTCCTGGGATAAAAAGGATAGAAAAAAAATCGATGACAAAAAGGGAGGAGGAAGGAGGAAGGGAATAGAGGAGGAAGAGAGGGAAGAGGAGGAGGAGGAGAAGGAGAAGGAGGAGGGGAGGAAAAAGGAGGAAGAAGAGGAAGAAGAATAGAAATAGGAGGAGGAAGAGGAAGAGAAAGAGGAAGAAGAGGAAGGAGAATGAGAAGAAGAAGGAGAAGAAAAAAAGAAGAAAGAAAATGAGAAAGGGCAGTAAAGTAATAAGAAGAAAAGAAGAAAAAAAACGTGAACAAGAAATGGAAATATGTTTACAAAATGACAGAGAATAACAAAGATGAAAAAAAATACAAAGAAAGGAAAAGTGAAAATAGGCTTTAAAAAAAAAACACACACACCGGAAAGAAGAAGTAAAAACTTTAGAAGTGTAAAGAAAATAGATCAAAAATAATTCCTTCACTTGACCTCCTGAAACAACATTTTCCTTCCATGACAAACATCAAAAAAAATTCCCTTTCACGTTATAGTCTCACTAATTCAAATTTGAAAACTATTTGAAAAGCTCCTCCTCCCTCCGCTCCCTCCCTTTTGTGAATATATTACGCATTAATTTTACGAATTATGATACAAGGGTAATGTAGTTTTGCATAAAATCTGATCATTATTTCGGTATATTTTTCCTTCCCAGACCTGGCATTGAGTGCATTAAAGTCGTTTTTCAGGTTTTGTTATAGACGTGGGTTGTCATTATCAGGATCTATGTGTTCATGTGCACACTCAGTCACGCGCGTCCTGTGCACACGTTATAACAGAAACAAAAGTATATAAACAAACACAAAACACGTACACACATACGCGGGAGTGACAGCTGCAATAGTGTTGCGGACTTCCTCCCTTGCAACAATGCAGTAGGGAATTATACACACAAACATACTCACATTCGCAAATACAGTTATTTTATACAGAGAAACACCCGCGCATACATGCTTACACACAGATACTTACCCTATTCTAAGAATGATAGTGATGATAATAATGATGATGATGATGATAAGACTAACAATAATAGTAATAACTAAATAATTAAATAAATGAGTGAATAACTAACAAATAGATAAATTGATAGATACATATCAAACGGATAGGAAGATGCATAACATATAAACTGATCAACGACTGAACAAATAAGTAAGTAAATATATAATTCAATAAATAAACAGATAAATACGTAAAACAGAATTATAAATAAAAACAACAAAACACCGATACCAGCATGGACACATACAGAAACATATCAAAAATAGTTAAAAAAATATATATATGTATCGTAATTAGAAAAGAAAAAAAAAAAGATAAATCAAAAAAGAAAAAAAGAAATGACCACTTCGAAAGATGCAGTGTTTTTTTGTTTTTTTCATGCCGGACATAAAATGAATTTGAAACACAATTTGTCTCGCTGTTTGACTGGCATTCTGTCATGTCGCGTCGGCATGCGCTGGGCCTCTGCCAGCTCTTCCTCTCCCTCCACTTCTGTCTGCCGCGTGTACTTGGGGCGAGAGAGGGGGGGGGAGAAGGGAAGAGAGGGAGAGTCAGAGGGGAGGGTGGAATGCAGGAGGGAAGAGAGGAAGGGTAAGAGGGGAGGGCGAGAAGGGAGAAGGGAAGAGAGGGAGAGTAGGAGGGGAGGAAGGATGGGAGGGGGAGATGGGAGGGGGAAGAGGATGAGGGTAGGAGGGGAGGGAGAGAAGGAGGGGAAGAGGGGAGGGAGGGAGGAAGGGAGAAAGTGAAAGAGGGAAAGAGAGAGAAAAAAATGAGAGTCAGACAGACATAATGAGAAGGGGGAGGGAAGAGAGAGAGAATGAAAAAGAACAGGAAATATTTTCTAATATATATATGTGTGTGTGTGTGTGTGTGTGTGTGTGTTTGTGTGTGTGTGTGTGTGTGTGTGTGTGTGTACATATACATATACATATACGCTACTGGCCAAGATTAACCGGCCACTCTCGCCCTTTCAGTTCAGTTCGGAATTTTGGTTCTGTTGCTTGGTATGTCCAGATGGAAACTTGATAAGATGAATGACATATAACCAGAACTTTATTAAGAAACTTATTGCTTAGTATTTGGGAG
>NC_061861.1:7025333-7030333 GCF_019202785.1 Penaeus chinensis | reverse complement strand
TTTTGCAACGTTTTAATTATTAGTTTAATTCTTCTTGCTCTTGCACACTGACTTTACACACACGCATACACACAAATATACACAAATATATATACATTTACACACCTACAGTATTTTTCTGAAATATGCACGGTATTTGTACGAGATCTGGCAAGCAGCTTGTGTATGTGCGTGCGTGCGTGCGTGCGTCAGTGTGTGTATGTGTGTGTGTGTGTGTGTGTGTGCGTGTGTGTGTGTGTGTTGTATTTGTAAACATGTGTCTAAATATGTTTACAGAATCTAACCAACAAAGAATGTATACATAATCTTTATTTCATAATATACACTTCCTTGAAATTAGCAGATGCCCGTCGGAGTGATATCGTGAACACCTTAATCAGGCTGATATCTATTCAAACAAGCTAATCTAAAACGTAATCATATGCGCCTGAATCCTGTTGCTAGCGGGCTTGGTGGAGGATCCAAAATTATGACTTACGCTGAAACCTATTTTTGAGATTTTGAAATGTTTATAGATGATTTAATGCATTCATGGCTCCAAGAATGTAAGAAGATATTTTGGTTTTAGTAATGGTGTTTGTCTGGGATGTGTTTTGGCCATAAGATAAACTGCAAAGATAACAACGATATCGTGAAATTGTAACATCGTATTCCTTGCCATTATAGGCGACCTAAGTGTAAAGGAATGAAGAAAAAAAAAGAGACAGTATAGGCTATAGGCTACATACACACACATAGACATATATATACATATACATATATATGTGCATATATGTGTGTATATATAATGTATATTTCTATATATACATATATATATGTGTGTGTGTGTAAGTTTGTGTGTATTATATATATACATATATATATACATACATATATATACATATGCATATATATATATATATATATATATATGCATATGTATATATATACATATGTGTGTGTGTGTGTGTGTGTGTGTGTGTGTGTGTGCATAAACACACCCACATAAATATATACATAGATAGATAGGTTGATAGTTACACAGGTGCTATATGAGTGTATGTATAAATATACATATATATATATTTATATATATATATATATTTATTTATATATATATATATATATAGAGAGAGAGAGAGAGAGAGAGAGAGAGAGAGAGAGACAGATAGACAGAGGAAGGGAGGGAAAGAGAGAGAGAGAGAGAGAGAGGGAGAGAGAGAGAGAGAGAGAGAGAGAGAGAGAGAGAGAGAGAGAGAGAGAGATAAAAGAGAGATAATAAAAGATAGAGAGAGAGAGAGAAACTAATGTGTAATTGTATAAGAATTTCCAATTATCTTCGCACTCGATAGTGCGAATTCGTGGATTCATTACACCCGCATGCTCAATACCATAAGGTGTGTTATAATTGCACCCAAGACGCTGAATGTTCATCACTCATACTGGATTAACATTCACTCATTTCCATGTATTCGTTTGCAGAGACGTGACTTAAATTTGTTCTTTACATTTTTGCTCTTACATTTATAATTTGCATATTCTTAACTTCGAATTCCTCATTATGAAAACTTTAACTTACTTTTTTTTTTTTTTTTGCGATGAAGGAGGCGGGCAGAAAGTACCTTTAAGTAATCAAGCTGCATTATCGTCTATTATCGGAAGACCATAAATACTTTGTGAATAACCATGATGACCTGATCTCCTGTTCAGTGGTTCGAGAATTTTGCGTATCGATATATTCAGTGTTGAATATATCCATATCTAGCTGATATAACCTGCAGAAGTAATGCAGATATAAATAAAAAGAGGATGAAAATATTAATTGTAAAGATAGTTATGTAAGATACTTAAAATTGTGCGCTCTTTGATTTCAATTAAAAGGCTTCATCAACTGTCTGTGAAAATAATCCCAGAGAAAATATTGCAAAGCTATTCAATAATCTGAACCTATTAACATTTACTACACATTCACGCTCAGATTCACATTTACGTTCATCTGGTTACCTTGTTCATATATAAAGATATATACACTTTTACATTTTATGGTATAAATTACCAACATCCACTTAAATGTTAATGGAAATAAGATAAACACTCTGACCCTGAACTCTCTTGACTTAGATTCAGATTTTCAAGTCTTTAAAATCCATGGTTCCCGTTCCGACTGAACACGTACTAAGGATAACATTAAGCGTTTGAATCCCCCGTTTCACGAAAATAGGTGTTTACGCAGATACCAATTATCTACGATGTGCTTGTCATAGCCTCATCCTCTGGACCACTCTTCTGTGTCAAGGCATTCTAACACTTACCTCCCTGTGCACTTTCGCTTCTCAATGCGTTCGGACTCAATAAATCTTTTCAATACAGTTCAGTGTGGTTCTTTAATTACAGTTTTAAGGCAATTCCTTGTTATTTGAGCGATGTCTAAGTTTGTTTCTCTGTTCAAGAACCTGTAAAAGATTTGCAAATAGAATGCTCTTAACGTAAAATGATTTAGTCACTAGATACGTGTGTATGTATGTATGTGTATGTGTGTGGGTGTGTGTGTGTGTGTGTGTGTGTGTGTGTGTGTGTGTGTGTGCGTGTGCGTGTGCGTGTGCGTGTGCGTGTGCGTGTGCGTGTGCGTGTGCGTGTGCGTGTGCGTGTGCGTGTGCGTGTGCGTGTGCGTGTGCGTGTGCGTGCGCGTGCGTAATTTGACAATAATCGTATCACCTTCCACGGTAATGTTCCGCTCTGAAATTTCGAGATTGAAGTGAAACTAATGAAGCAAGCAAATATTTTGCAAATCCCGTAATCCGACGAAGATAAAATTATTTAACCATTTCGCAGAAAATTACCCCGTTGACTTTTAAATACATATATAAAGAGGAAATTTCATTACAGGAATTCTGTCACTAAAAATATGGTGTTGCAATATCCGAGCAATTTATAATTCGTCTGAATAATTAATCAGTGGTACCGATTTGGCTGTGAAACCTCTACTCCATTTGATCCCACAACAGAAAAGGACTTTACAAAAAGTATGTTTATATAAACGCCTATCCTAATTAAAACTGCTTTTGCCAGAATTTAAATACAAATATGAAATTCTGTAGTATTTTTCCTTCTTTTTAGACTTTTTATTGACTATAACGAATGGCATATTTATTGATTCCGCTATGCTATGCAAAATAACAGATATTAAACACCATGTAAAAGAAAGTGTTAAGTGTTGATTAAACTAACATATTCCAAAGTAAATAAGAAAATACTTGCCCACTAACAAAGACAACTTTTAATCGATTATTAACAATGGAAGTAAATGCTGAACCAAAATGACATATGTGGGGACTTTTTATTTAATTGTAATGTTCATACGGAACAGTATTGGTTTTTGTTTTGTTCTCTGTTGCATACTGTATACACAAAACGTGCTTGTGTGTGTGTGTGTGTGTGTGTGAGTGAGTGAGTGAGTGAGTGTGTGTGTGTGTGTGTGTGTGTGTGTGTGTGTGTGTGTGAGTGAGTGAGTGAGTGAGTGAGTGAGTGAGTGAGTGAGTGAGTGAGTGTGTGTGCGTGCGTGTGTGTGTGTGTGTGTGTGAGTGAGTGAGTGAGTGAGTGAGTGAGTGAGTGAGTGAGACTGAGACTGAGACTGAGACTGAGACTGAGACTGAGACTGAGTGTGAGTGTGAGTGTGAGTGTGTGTGTGTGTGGAAACCTTTACACTTTTACATCTACATACCGATGAGAAAATACAGTATCTCGTCACTTATAGAGTCTTATTTAACACGTGTTGCGGAGATGACTTGCCTGAAAAAGGGAAAACATAAACTAGGACAGATGATAATTATTTGAAATAATTTCCAGTTTCTACATAGTTTCGGTTATTGCATTTACATTTTGCCACCATACATTTCGCAATCAGGGTTCTGTTCTGTATTTGTTTGACATAAAATAATCATTCATATTTATTTGGTTCTAAGTGAATTAGCTAAGCAATGCATCCTGAACCGGAATGCAATCTCGTAAATGTTATCGGTTCAGAGAGGTTGAACATCCGGGTTCTTGAGCTACTTTTGACGGACATTTTTATATTTATTTGTCTATTTGTTTTTTTTTTCTATTTAGCTATTTGCTTGTTTAATACCTCTTCCTTTCCTAACTTCGTTTATTATTTATCGTCGAGTTGCTGCTGTCTCGTTAGCTAATATTCTTAGTATGGTGACTTGATAAAACTCAGATTTACGTTTTACACTCATATAGGGAGAAGTGTCACTCTCACTTTGAATTTGCATATTCTTTAGGTTGTGTTTCCAATCATATATGTTAGATATCCCGTTTAGTTTGAGAATGAGGGAAGGGAGATGGAGGGTGAAGTTACACATAGACCAAAAAAAACTTTTTTTAATCCACAACTCTGTATGTCCTTAGAAATAAAACCGAAATAATTGCACGATTGCAATCACATGCCCACCCCAACAGACTGATACTCACCCTTAATGAAATCTTGCCCAGGCTTAAGGTACTTAAGGTAGATTAGCATCGGTTCGCATCAGCGGAGCAAGGGATTCACGTATTAAAAACAGGTATTGTTTACATTGCTATTCTAAGGGGCTTCGGACGTGAGATCAATTTCTGTTCCGTGGTATGTCAGATGGCAGTGGAGGTCTCTAACTTCTCCGGAAAATGTGGCGACAGAGAACACTCGAATTACATACCTCTATTGTTTATATATATCATGGTAGAAAAACTCACAATGTAAAGCTAGATTTATTTTACATTGTGAGTTTTTCTACCATAGCATCAACACGGTAGAGTGTTTTCACTATTCATATATATCATATTTTGCATTTTTTCTTTTTCTTTCGTAAGAATGGAGAATAGAAGAAAAAAAACTGATCGACAGAGGGCATCAACGACGGCAACACAATAAGTACCCCGTGCTACCACAACACTACTGTTGTTTCGAAGGAATTCATAAGTATTATTTAAATACATCAGTTAACGAGTAATCTTATTTAGATATATTGGTTAACGAGCAA
>NC_061861.1:6980333-6982833 GCF_019202785.1 Penaeus chinensis | reverse complement strand
AATTCTGCCCGTTTTGAGAGATTTATTCCGGTCATATATAGCTACTTTTGATGTCCTCATTTATCCATGCAGTGGGGGGAGGTCTAACAATTTTGGTCTAATAGGGAGCAGTGGCATCAATACTATAGCACTATCTTGAGATTCTTTCCTTGTCTGATAACGACATCTGGCCTCTTTATTTCTACGGTCATAGGTCTGCGATTTGGCAAGGGATAACATTAGTATAGGTAATGGGATTGGATCTGCCCGATATAATGATAATAATCCCAGCCAACTTCATTTAAGTGACCTCCAGCGAAAAAAAAAAGTTTTTTTCATTGTCATTTCTATAAAGATATCAAATGATTCTGCATGAGGGTGTCCATAGAATTTACCAATAATGAAGGAAAGATACAGACTGCTTTGCACAGTTACCCAGATGCCTTCTACAGCCGTAATTTTACAGCTGTAGTGGAGATCTTATTTGATTTAAGATCTCTCATACACACACACACACACACACACACACACACACACACACACACACACACACACACACACACACACACACACACATATATATATATATATATATATATATATATATATATTTATTTATTTATATATATATATATATATATATATATATATGCATATTCCTCCTCGTCCTGCACCACATCCGTAAACACAAACATTTTTAATATTCGTGAAATTACTAGACATTTCTTGATGAAGTTTAATGCAAAGAATGTTGATATTCTTCAAAGTGGCCAAGGAGGTATTGCGCATTGATATTTTCGATTTTGATTGCATTGCATGATTTAACCTTTGGTCTTGCTGACTGTGTCAAACAAGCTGGTCGTTTCTGTACTTGTTTTTTTATTCTGGATTACTTTGAAAACGCTTGGAAAAACATTCGAATTTATGAACCCTTCTGGATTGATATATTTGCCTCTAATTATTAACGTAAAACTAGAATACAAATTATGTGTCATACTAATTTTAAATCCTTTTGCATACGATATATTTTCGAACTTGTGAGCGAGAATGTCTTCTCTGTCTTCTTCATCTGCATCAGAGTGACAACTTGTGATGTATAAATATATTACCTGGGGACGTTCTGCGCTTAGTAGTGGTTTGGATGCGTGGCGCTCCTCTCGTGTTTTTCTTCTCCCTCTGCTGGAGGTCACGGTGACGAAACCTCCCGCGTTTTGCTCGTTTGTCTCTTGCGTTTCCTGCCGTTCTGTGATGTTGTTGACAACGACCGTGGGCACTTGAGGTGGTGAGGGGGTAGTAGGGGGGGGGGGGGCAGAGACTAAAGGCAGCTGGAGATGTGTTGCGTCATCCCACTGGCGGTTGGGTGGAAGATTTTATCTTTGTTCTTTCACTTACTGTTATTGATGGAACTTCTTCTCGGTGTTACCCGTGCTGGTGCCTCGCTCCTCATCCCAACAAGCGATGTCTCAGCATTGTTGGGAAGGCGCTTGCGTGGTGCCGAGTGTGTGTGGGGGGGGGGGCGGGGCTGGTGGGGTGATGAATCTATTGTGACTGATGTTTCTTTCCACATTCCTGCTTCTGAGTAGCCATCACGTCTTGGCCAGTAAATTTGCTGATGGTAGACTGCTGGTCGAGAACATTCCAGTCAGCAAGTCTATTTTCTTTCGATATTTGGATTGCTGGTAGATAGTTCGTCGTGTGCCTGAGTGTTTAATGACTTCATATATGAAAAGAATTCACTAAAGGTGTGGAAATACCGATTTTTTGGGTGGCGACCAATCTATGGTGGGACTGTTTGTTGTTGAGAACATTAAATCTTTATTGTTTAAGAACTGGCCAATCGTAGTATGCACGATGACCATTGTCATCCTTTTAATGTCGTGTGTCGTGTTCCTTGATTTTCTAGAATCTGATAAATCTAAAAAGCCATTATGAGCATGATCAATCTCAGGGCTGCACAATCTTTTTATGTGATCGTACAAGGCCATTCTTGCCCATGCTCTTTTTGTTGCAATGAAGCAAGGGATGTTCAACACTTTTGTTATGCTTCCCATCTGATGAACTGCTTTTCAGTCACTGGTTACATTGTTATCACTGTAACGAAGGGATGTCAAGGTTCCTAAAAAAAAGCCCTGAACCGTGGGCAGTGGGACAGCCCTGACCGTGGGGCCCATTTCCTAGAGTGGAGGTCCCGTTACCCTGGGGAGGGAGTACGATACCCTGAGCCAAGGGTCCCCGTTCACTATGGGAAAAGAGCTCGAATTAGCTGTCCAAGGAAGCACCGGAGAAACTCCCTAGCTGGCCAAAGCTAGCAAAACGTAGAGCTAATAATCCTTCTGAAAGCCAAAAAAAAAAAAAAATCGCTCGCTGCCATCACCCATTTAGTTACCGTAATATTGGAACGGAATATTGATGTAGTGAGATGATACAGTGAAAGAGAAGTGTGAAGGGAACGAAGAGATAGTGGGTAAGTGTGAGTTTGTGAGAGAGAGAATGTAAGTGCGGTGTGCGAGCGTTCGGTATG
>NC_061861.1:6962833-6972833 GCF_019202785.1 Penaeus chinensis | reverse complement strand
CATTAAGTATCCTCTACGTATTTGTCTTATGTATTTTTCTTATTATTATCATTTTTACTGAGACACAGCGATCTTAGACCCCACCCCCCTTTTTATCCAACTGAAATATCAGCATGTGAATCAAGACCAAAAGTTAGCTCCTACATTCTCAAGATTTATTTTCTACGGTAAAACGATAGAATTTAACAATTATGGAAGTGGAGCCTCATACACAGACATATATATACGGCTCCATGTGTTTGAGATCTGATCATCGAAGGCTGTTATGTGTCTATATTAGTGCGTAAATGCATTATTCCATCATACATTATAGTGTGTTACTGATGTTCGTAAGTTACTGATTATTACTATAAACCTAAGAAATGCTGAAAGTCCCTCTCTCTTGTACTAAAATCCATAAAATAATTCCCGAAATCGTCTAACCAGATAAGGTCAATAACTTCATATTTTTGGCAATGTTAGCATAATGTTGAAATATACGCACACTTTGGTAGTAAAACTTATAACTGTGATAGATCAGGCAATGAAAATGACAGTGTGGATGTAGACAGTTGAACTTTTCTCTGAAATTCGGGGAGACTTCTTTAATATATTTACTTAAAACAAGAGCATAACAAAACAAAATTAAACAGTAAAAGTTTATGTAAGAAAAAAAATTGCATTGTGGACATTATGATCTAGAGTTGTATATACTGATTAAATAATGTCTACTACCCTACGTGTTGTCTTAACAAACAGACGTTATACATGCCTTTGTGTGAGTGAATACCTGAAACAGGGTACAAAGAAGAGTCGTATAAAAGTAGCTACGACCCCTTTGTTTACACATGACTACATGAGGTGACGGATTATTGTCACCGTAAAATAAACCAGGGAAGTAATGGCGGTGTATATAACTCGTTCGCATTTAAATGAAAAAAAAAAAAAGTTGGACAGCAGCCAATGGCCACAAGCCAGAGCCAGTGGTGATGGAGGCGGCGGCGGGAGGTGGAGGGAGAGACACAGTTTACATTTTCTGAATTACCTCCACGTGAGATTGATTTTTCCTTTTTTATTTTTATCTATCTCTCTCTTTCTTATCTTTTATGTGTTTATTTATCTATTTGTCCGGAATAGAATACTTTTTCTGACCTTCGGGATGATAGAGAGATATACAGACATAATGATTAATGCGTATGTGTGTGAGAAAAAGCTGGAATATGTGCGTGAGAGAGAGTTTATCATTAGTGATACGAAAGAAAAATGGAAAAGATACCTGTAAGCTGAGTCAAAGGAAAATTTGCTTCATACACACTACAAACATTTACAAATATCCTTTATGCCTGACACTGAGTATTGTTGCCGGCTGGCATTCAGACCTGTGATACCTGTTATATAACAGTATCATTCGTTATTTGAAAATTCAGTTGTAAAAGTAGTTCTCTAGATCAGTGGTTTGAGTAAATCATTAAAAAGATAGGACATGAATATGTGGACACATTCGTACAAGTGAAAAAAGTTTCGAAATCCAGCCACACATACACACACACATATATATATACATATATATATATATATATATATATATATATATATATACATATACATATATATAAACATATATATATATCTATAAATATATATATATATATATATATATATGTACATATATATTTATATATATATGTATATATATATATATATTTATATTTATATATATATATGTATATATATATGTGTGTGTGTATGTGTGTGTGTGTGTGTGTGTAAGAAGGAGGAACAAGAAAACGGAGATGAAGAAGAAGAAGATTGAGGAGGAAGACGAAGAGGAAGAAAATGAAGAGGAGGAAGCAGTAGGAAAAAAGAGCAGAAGAAGAGAAAAAGAAGAGGAAGAGGAAGAAGAAGAAGAAGAGAAAGAGGAGGAAGAAGAAGTGGGAGAAGAAGATGGAAAGGAATAACTAGAAGAAGAAGGAAAATAAGAAGAAGATGGAGATGAAAAAGCCGAAGAAGAAGAAGAGAAAAAAGTAGGTGATGATGGGAGTGAAGGAAACGGAGATGACAGATAAAGAAAGAGAAAATCCATTCGCTGTAATCTGCCGACATTAGACGGTATTAAAGAGAATATGAAACTAATTAAGCGGATTAGATCGCTTCATGATTGGAAAGAAAGGCTTTTAAATGTCCTATAAAGAACAAACTCTTACACTTGATGAGAAAATTTGAATCCTATTCGAAGAAAAGTTTAGACGATATGCAACGCTGAAGGTGATAACACGATAGCCTCAGAAAGTTGGAAAAGGGAGCTAATGACGATAAAAAGGGTAAATGAGAGTCATGAAGAAGAGAAAGAGGAAATGGAAGTACGGAGAGGAGAAAGATAAAGGTGGAGATAATATAGACAACCAGAAAAAAAAATATGGCCAATAGTGAAAGAAGAGGAGGAGGTGAAAGATGATTATGTAAAAGTCCTCCTAGGGCTGGAGGTAGTGTTTTTTTTCTTAAATTTGGGAAGTTGGTAGCCTTCGGTCTGTGTGAGTATCATAATCACATATTTCAATCGTTTCACATTTCATTATGCTGCATCCAGTTAACAATTAATAAATAACGATGAGGAGGAGGAGGGGGAGGAGGAGGAGGAGGAGGAGGAGGAGGATAATGATGATAACAATTAATAAATAACGATGATGATGATGATGATGATGAGGAGGAGGAGGAGGAGGAGGAGGAGGAGGATAATGATGATAACAATTAATAAATAACGATGATGATGATGATGATGATGAGAAGGAGGAGGAGGATATAGAATAGATTACATATCTTCAGACCCAAATATGTAAAAACCTAATTCCGTCCCTCACTCAAGCGCAGCCAAGGTGGGTCTGCCTGCTAGACGTCCTCGGGGAGTCCAAGCTCCACGGGGCGGGGGAGGCCAGTCCCATTCCCGCTCTCTGGGTGCGTCGCGAGAATTTCCATACGCGAACAGCTGAGGGAATAATTACATGCTTGTTTAAGCTTGCAGTAATGATTATCCTTATGTTTAAAGCATATGTTACGTAGCTGTTCTCCTTCTCTGTATAATGAACATTGTTGTTATACTTATAGCAAGTTCTATATTCCATCTTGACATGTAGTTTTTTGTGCGTCTTTTAATAATGTAAGTTAATGGTGTATTGTATGGTCTTTATTGATGCTGAATGATCGACCATTACATAAGGAGTGAATGTACACACAGACTTCACCGCTGTTAAGGATTCAAGGCCTGTTGCCGAATATCTTGACTCTGACCTATCAGTTCGCGAGACAAGTAAGGTAAACATGCAGTTCATTATTGCCATCAGACTGCATTCAGATGCATGATTATATGGATATATGAAAACATTTGGGAAAATCAGTTCTTACTAGTACTGGAGCAGATTTCAGTCTATTTTCCGGCAGTCTTGGCAAAAGGTATCTTCTGGTTTTCTGTGTATTTTTGGTGACGGCTTGCGAGTCATAGCTTCAGGTCTGTAGTTGTGATCACACCATCACTTATCCGCACATACTCACTTCAGAGGTATTAGGGGGCCTATCCTCCCTGGTAAAAAAAAGGTCTGTGATCTATGGTGGGAATGTAGTAGTAAATTCCAGGTACAGTTTCTATACTTTGTTCACCAGCAAATAGGTATGAAAATTTTCTTAGTACACTCATGATTTTAAACGTTCAGAAGAGACCAAATGAGACATCTAAACCTAACAAAGTTTTTCGATCTTCTCTCCACAACACTAGTTACCACATTATAAACAACCGCCACCCTGTGGATCACTTTAGTTATTATTATTACTATTATTATTATCATCATCATCATCATCATCATCATCATCATCATCATCATCATCATCATCATCATCATCATCATCATCATTATCATCATCATTATCATTATCATTATCATTATTATTATTATTATTGTCCTTATTATTATTATTGTCATCATTATCATAATTATTAGTATCACTATTATCATCTTTATTCCACTGTTATACTTATCAAAACAATGGTGACAGCAGTAATAATAGATAATATAACCCTTACCATCTGTACTCTAATCATCACAAAAGAGAAAAAGAAAAGAGACAATATTCCATAATCTGCGAAAGCAAGAAGTGAGACCGCGACGGATCTGAATTCGCTTCCACAAGGACAGAGCGAATCCTACTGCAATTAAGACTGAATTAAGGGATTTGCTAACTTTCAATTAATAATCATCCGCCGCTGATGTTAATTTCATCCACGAGAGGCCTCGATATTAGCCATTCATACTGCGGCAAAGAGGTGAATTCAAGTTGAATTTTGATTTTTTTTTTTTTTTTTTCACTTTTGATCGGTGAATGAACATAGGGAATAGAAAAGAGTAAGTTAGACTTATATTTGTTTTTATATATATAAAAAAAAACGCTTGAGATGTGTGTGTGTGTGTGTGTGTGTGTGTGTGCGCGCGTGTGTGTGTGTGTGTGTGTGTGTGCGTGTGTGTGTGTGTGTGTGTTTGTGCGTGTGCGTGTGTGTGTATGTACGTGTGTGTGTGTGTGTGTGAGTGTCTTTATAAGTGTAAATAGCTATAGAGTTATATAAATATAGATATAGATATAATACCCCATCGCTTCTGAAAGAAAGCTTGTCTTGATAAAGATAAAGGGTTTAAATACAACTTCGCCTTAACTGACCCAATTTAATTACGTCACACAAACTAGTTTTGAATGCTTATAAATGGATAGGCAATTAGGTGAATAAATAAAGAGTTGTTATATATGAATAGGCAATTATGTTAATAAATACAGGGTGATAAATGAATAGATCAATAGGTAAATAAATAAAGAATGATAATAAATGAATGGGCAATTAGGTAAATGAATAAAGAATTATAATAAATGAATAGACAATTAGGTGAATTAATTAAGAATTATAATAAATGAATAGACAATTAGGTGAATGAATAAAGAATGATAATAAATGAATGGGCAATCAGGTGAATGAAGAAAAAGAGACAAAAAGAATAAACTGATTAATGAAAATGAACATACAGTAATTGTGGGACTTCTTGTCAACATTTTCGGCAAATCACTGTACATATATATATTTTTTTTTTTTTTTTTTTTTTTTTTTTGCTTTTAATCCGGGTTTCTATACATTTTGAACTCGTGAGTGTCATTAGTCTCACGTCAGTTTACAATTGTATTAGTTCCTGTCAGTTTGCAATGTTCATTTGTTCATTTTATTTAGTTTACACTTTCTGAAGGTGAGTTGTTTCCAAAATTCTTTTTTTCTGAACCCTGGATGAACCCTCTCACAGTCAGCTGATTTCCCAATAAACAATAATTACATTTGGTTCGATGGTGTAATTAAAAGGAGGAAGAGGATAATAATGATGATGATGAAGTTATCCCGAACCAAATACGAGAACACATAACAACAACAACAAGAACAGAAACAAGAACAGGAACAAGAACAGGAATAAGAACAGGAACAAGAACATGAACAAGAACAGGAACAAGAACATGAACAAGCGAAGCCCCATCTGTAGTGGGTTGTTCACGTTCCTACCATATAACATAGGGCGAAATGGTCCCCTGGAGCACCATAATCCTTAGAAGACCGTTCAGGAACTTCCTTCGGTCTGCTCTGTCTTAGATTGGTGAAGAGTGGGGGTGGGAGGGGGGGTATGGGGGGGCACTGCTCTCCAGGATCGTGGCGATTTCTGTTGCAGGAGGGATGGAGGTTGCAAGAGGCCAGGGCAGCTTCAAAAATATTTCGGACGCGATAGATAGATATGTTTGTGTGTGTGTTTGTGCGTTTGTGTATACGTGTGTGTGTGTGTTTGTGTATATATGTGTGTGGGTGTATGTGCGTGTGTGCGTGTGTGTGTGTGTGTGTGTGTGTGTGTGAGTGTGTGTGTGTGTGTGTGTGTGTGTGTGTGTGTGTGTGTGTGTGTGTGTGTGTGTGTGTGTGTGTGTGTGTGTGTGTGTGCATGTATGTATATATGTAATATCTATCTATGCATGTATGTATATATGTTATGTGTATATATAGATATAGATAGACAGATTGATAAATGTGTGTGTGTATATATATATAGATATAGATATATAAATAAAGACCTATATGCCTAATTTCAACCTGAACAGTGGCTTTTCTCCTGCCGACAGTCTCCTCGCTTCCCACATCCTCCGCCTTTTCCCGTATGCCAGCTATCCTGCGCATAGTCCGCCCGATCCTCCGACCTGATCTGACCTCCCTTCGCTTCCGTTCGTCTGTCCTCACGTGACCCGATTACCGCGTTGCCTCTTCTCTCTCTCTTATACCCCTCCTCTCCCTTTTGCCTCCGGGCTAGTACAGTGGTAACGTGCCGGCCTCTCACCCGAGGGGTCGGCGGTTCGCGCCCCGCCCAGGCGCGAGAAGTTGCAATTGTCGCCTGGAGGTTACTGCTGTGGCTGGGCACCACGGCGGGTAAGGACTAAGCTCAGCCGAATCAGCACCAGCTGACACACGTTAGCGAGTCGGCAGTAGTCGACACAGGCCGGGCTCCCCTCATTGGCATAGCCTGGGCGAAGCTCAGCTTTGCATATCGGACTTCTCCTTTCCTCTTCAAACCTGAGGATGGAATCCAGATGGATTTCGAAACTGTATTATTTCCAATAATCCCAGTTTTTACATTGTGGGGTTTTCTGCCATAGTGTCTACCGGAAGAGTGTTTTACCATTCTTCACACACACACACACACACACACACACACACACACACACACACACACACACACACATTATATATATATATATATATATATATATATATATATATATATATATATGGATATATACATGCATATATATGGATATATATACATATATTGCCCTCTCCTACGACAGGTCCTTTTCGGCATCCATTTTCTCCATGGCCCTCTATTCTCAGTTAATTCACTTAACATACTCAATCTTTCACAGGGGACTGAGGGCCATTTTCTGAGGTATCTGCCATAAACACAAGGGATCAGCCAGGGTGGGTTCCAGTTGCCTTCACTGACTATTCTTATTGAGATACTGTCTCTAGAAGGTTGCCAGCCAAGGTTAGAGTGTTCCCTTTACCCTGATTTCTGTTTATCCCATAGAAGGGAGCCTGACAGGTGTTCCACTCTGGGACGAAGTGGCCCTGGGAACAATAGTGGTGAAGAGGTGGATCCATACTCCTCGGGACGGATGCACTTTATACTCATACCCAGGAGTAGTGTGTATGTGTGTGTGTGTGTGCATGTATGTGTGTATGTGTGTATATATATATATATATATATATATATATATATATATATATATATCAGGGTTGGTCGATTTAAATTATGATGATTTAAATCGAGATTTATAGGAAATGGTTGTTTAAATCAATGTTTTTTAGCATTGATTTCAATAAGAATCTGCTTCTCTCCAATGCAACATGGAATTTAAAGGAAAAATGAAAATTAACTAAATTACACTTGTATTATACAGTTCAGTGAAATTGAACACCTAAGACTTCCTTTTACAATGCAACACAATATTCCACCCTTCTTTAAAAATTAAATCAAAGGGTGTTATTTGTAATGAACTGCACTTGTTTATGAGAAGTAGAATACTAAAGCACTTTCTTTTACAATACAGCACTACAAAAAAATGTACACGCTATAGAAATTAAAGAGGTTTACTTATCATATTTATATGCTGAAGTAATGCTGACCACTTCAGTTAGACACCTCTCTAACTCTGACATCAGTCTGTTCTCTATCAACAAATTTTCATGATAGTTGGCTAGTTTTTTATGTATATCTTCAGACAGTTACACATGGTATTCCATCTTGTATTGAGGCATGACAAGACTATATCAACATTAGGCAATAGAGGTGTAATTTAGTATAAGTGGATATCAACACCTTTGGGCAACATCTTTCTGGCGTATATAGTATTTTACTATATACACCACATGCTCTTTAATACTGCCAATTTCCAGATCATGAGCCAGAAGATTCAGAATGTGTGTAGTAGCAGCTTCATTTAATTTCCCTTTTCTAACATTTTCCTAATTTTGTTTACATTAGTTGCGTTACCAAAGTGGCAACCAATTTCTTTACACTTATGAATTGCTGATTTTGAGAGCTTTTCTAGATATTCAACTGTATGAGGCTGGCCACTTGTGTCTATTGTATCCACTAGAGTCCATTTGAGGTTGTCACAGTAACATATACAATAGGCTCGTTGTGAATGTTAGACCAGCCATCTAAAGACAGACATCCGTTTCATCCTTAAGCTCTGTTTCTTGTTGGAGGAGTGTATTCTGGCCCCAACTTCCCAACCATTTTACAAAACTGAGGATGTTCTATCAATTTAAATGAAGAGTTGGTTGCAAAGACCATCTTAGCGACTTCTTCATCATGGTTTGCCTTTTCATAAAAACTTGCCTTTATAACAAATGTATCCAAAGTTGTCTCTTTACGCTTTGAAAAAACTTGAGGCAGAAGTTGGACATTCTGTAATGCTGGAGTTGCAACTATGTCGAGGCAACATTGGAGTCAGATTTTCAGTCTTACCTGGATCATCCAAATCTTCTGATAATTCAGTTATTAGTTGACATTTTTCTCTGATATTTCATTCCTGCTACTAGTCATTGTAACTCAAGTCTATACTTTTTGCATATAGCTCTCCATCCTTTCCCAGACTTTGAAGGAATTCTGTGAAAATGTTTCCACACTGGATCACTCTTCCCACCAGATACATTAAGCTTTGTTGTCAGTGACATCTCTCCGCTCTTGCAGTAAGCTCAGGAATGAGTGGCTGTAACACCCAAGCTACTACACAGTGGCACTAGTCCGATCTTCTTCTTCTTCTTCTTTATGATTTGCGAAGTTCTAGCTTCGCCCGGGCCTTCTAAATATGGCCCGGCCTGTGTCAGTTTTTTACGGTTGTCTCATTTATTTGTCTGACACTCGGTGCTTGGTGTAAGCATATCGCACAGCCTCTTTACCAGCACGGCGGCTGCTGTAGGCGGTCCCTGTCTCAGGAATTGTGAGTCCGATCATGTTATAACATGATATATACAGGAACAGGAGTCAGGACAGAGAGATGATGCAATCTTGGCCAGTGGCAACTGGGCTGTTTGCAGGTTCACTTTGTAACCAAGTGAGAGATGATGCAACATGCTGTAAAAACACTCCAAAATGTGTTTTAAACTAATGTATAGAGTATATAATAGCCGTCCAAGTATTTTATGCTGATAAATGAAAAACAAAATCTGATTTAAACCAAAATAAATATATATATATGGTTTAAATGTTTGAAATCGGATTTTTTATAAAGAAAATCACCAACACTGATATATATGTGTGTATGTGTGTGTGTGTGTGTGTGTGTGTGTGTGTGTGTGTGTGTGTGTGTGTGTGTGTGTGTGTGTGTGTGTGTGTGTGTGTGTGTGTGCTTGTGCATAATTTTTGTATGTTCTTAATGATATCCACTAATACTAGATTACACATCTATTGCCAAATTTTGATATAGTTTTTTTATTATCATCCCTTATCCTTTTCTTCTCCCGCTATTTTTCTCCTTATCCTTTTTCTTCTTCTCCTTTGCTTTCCTCTTTTTCATCTCCTCCTACTACTACTACTTATACTCCTTCTCCTTTTCTTTAAGCTTCTCCTCCTTCTTCTTTTTCCTTCTTTTACCTCTCCTTGTCAAATATATCCTCGCGACTTTCCCTTGGCTCACGACCGAGAACCGCCGCGGCAAGGTTAAGGCGTATCAATCCCGGTATCCCTGGCTGAGCGAGGGATGCCGGGATTGGAGGGTTCTGCCAGACGCTATATTCCGTCCAATCTCAGGAAAGATAAAACTGGCAACTCGTTTGGATTACTCATTTTTTATTGTCTTTTTATCATTCTAATCAGCAGAGACAATACTTATGTTTATATGAATGTTTGAATGTTTTCCTACAGAAATTTGCTGTCATCAGCTCCCAATTTATCGGGTTTTT
>NC_061861.1:6952833-6957833 GCF_019202785.1 Penaeus chinensis | reverse complement strand
TGTCTTTAAGTAGATTGCCATCATGCAGTATCTACGATGCTTATTTTTTGTTTAGGAATACTTAACACTGATCTAATTGTTTTCACTTAGGAATTCCACCATGTAGCACAAACAGAATCCATTTTTTTCTGCTTCTCGTAGATCATCCTTTACCACAAGTTGCTGAATGTGGGCGAAGCATGAATTGTACTCAGAACTTCATATACATAGTTTTTCTCGATCGTATTCTCGTATCTGAGAATCCAGGAAGTGAAAATGCTAATATCATATTCGCAGCATTTTTGTTATGATGTTTGTGAGTTTTGAATGTATGTCAAAAAAATTGTACAGATTCTTCATACTCTCCCATAATGTGTCTCGGCCACGGAGTCGCTTGCAGGCCAGAACTTGGATGAAATGAGCAGTATTTCCTAAGTAAGATCTCATTTGCTTGCTATACCAAATGCCAAGCGTGAGGCTAACAGTCACAGAACATCTAACACAGAACATCAAACTTATTCTAAACAGCCATAATTCTCCCAATGTTACTCAATTTGAGCATCAAATAACAAAACAAGTAACAAAACCAGAGAACATGTTATGCAAAAATGCCTAAGAACATAAACGTCTCAATCTTAACAGCAAGAGTATTAATTTTGGGGAGAGGGGTAGAAGAGAAAAGGTAAGGGCTGCCCTCCGTTTTCTCATAGAAAATACCAATTAACTACACTTAGGATAATTTGTATATTGTAAACCCATATATAACACTAAAAAATAAAGAAAACTTAAGCCTTACCTTCATATGTTTGTGTAGGTTGGAAGTTACATCCTTAGAGCAAGAGAATTTCGCTTTGCCATGCTTACACTGTCATAAAATTTCCAGCTTTATCGTTGGGTTGAGTGAAGTGGTCCCAGATTCGTGAAGTGCTGTGTGATACCGACCAGCGAGGTAGAGTGGACAGTGGAGCCTGACAGGAATATTGAGGAATGAGGTGCTGGACTGGCCCTGTTCACTACTACATATTATCAATTAAGAAAATACGCAATTATGCTCCTTTTATACTACACTATCATAACACTCAATGTATGTATTTACCAAAAAGTATCATCACAAAGTTCGCTAGAATGTATTCACAATATATATTATAACCTTTAGTTAACCATAATGCACTTGTTAGCACTTAAATGCACTTGGTATTTTTTCAAGTAAAATACCATTGAATTTTTAAACTCTAATATCATTTACTTCATAAGGACTGTCAGTACAGAATTCCAACGAATAAAATATTGGATTCCAAACAATAAAATATTTCCTTTAGTCGCAACATATTAACAAACATATCCCAACCAACTTTATACCAATATCTTCATATAATAAAGATAATTAAGCGACAATTAACATCTACTTGTTATAGTCATGAAATATAACATAGGAAAAGTAAACAGTTTGGAATAATTTATCATTTGATCAAATTTCTTACAGCTGATGGCCTAAACAAATTTGTAAATTCACAGTGTAGTGTTCGGCTGCGCACTCGCCGACTCTAAGGTCGATCTCGCCTGGACTGACATCGTCCTCGGGCGCCGAGTGGTTGAGGCCACATGCCTGCCTCCTCTACCACGGAACAAAGGACGCGGGGAACTCTACGATGCTGCCATTGACTGGGATGAAACGTCCCGGGCTCCGCTTCCACCAACGATGCGGGCGCACTCGCTGTGCATCCGCACGAGGCTGATGCTTCACTCGCCATTTGCGCCTCGCCCACGTGACTCTAGTGCGACTTCATAATCCGTGACCAAAGCCATACGAGCCGCCAAAGACAGTGTTACGAACTAATGTGAACATGGTTATAAAAATAACCAAAGAACGTATTTTAAACCAAGTCTCGTTACTTGGATGGCGTTGAAGTCTCCGAGAAAAAAAAAAAAAAAAAAAAAGATTTATTTATTTTCTAAGTCCAATACCGTAGAGAGTTACAGCCCGAAATGCACAATTTCCACGCAAATTGTACATTGCTAGTTTTCCTATGTATTCTTTCCTTTATTATTATTTTTTTAATATTCTATCTCTTTGGCGACGCTTCCAAAGTGTCAATATAAACCCTGAAGAGAGTAATGGTTGTTACATATTTTGGCTGTTTGTTTTTCTCCCCCTCTCTCTTTTCATGGTGGTTCGGGTCCTTTAGGTTGTTTGGACTACCGAACTATCGGGTTGGTCTTCCGAAGCTTTGCCTATCTTTTTCTTTTCGCGCCATGCTTATGGGGAAGACAGTTCGGTCCTGAGACTCCTGACTTCTATGCTGGACAGTGGTTCCGCTCTCGGTATTGTGCTCGCTTTGGATTTACTTCGTTTGGAATTACCTCGCTTGGGATTTACCTCGCTTCGCGCCAGGGTTGACGAATCCGTGTTTTGCAAGCTAAGTATTCTTATGGTTGTGTGTGGAAGACACCTGGTCTCTGTTGAACTGTTGGGCCCAAAGCAGCCCTTTGATCACACAAAGGGTCAGAGCATAAAAAGGACCACTTACATAGAAGGGACACTGCTTGAGGATCCGTACCTCCAGTGTGCCATTTCCTATTTTTAAGCTGAGTTATTACTTAGTTTTTGTTGTTGTTTTTATGATTGGTTGTTTCCTTGTTTCTTTTTCATTTTCCCCAGCTTGAGGATCCGTACCTCCTGGGAGAAAGATCTTCCACATTCTCGCCCGTATTTTTCGGGCCGTTTTAGCTTGTCTTTGCCGTTTTGTTTATTTGTTTTACTTTGCCCTGGTCGATTCCTGCCTGACCTTGTGGGCGTTCAGGCAGTCTTCGTGATATATGACCTTGTGGTGTTTATTTTTTTTATTTGGCTTCCGACGCTAAGTAAATTTCTTACAACACGTTTTCCTGTCGTTACACAAGTGTTTTTATTCAGAGTTCCTCAGCACTATTCTTTTTATGCTAATCTCCATTCTGGGTTGGAGATTAACTTGTTTAAATTAGGTTTCAGTGTATTTCTTTTCGTGCTAATACTCTGTCTAAAAATACTTATGGAGTTGGGACGCCAACTTAGGGGTAAATGTTCGTGAGTTATTATTTTTTTACATCTGGTGTTGATTTCCACGTGCATCACCCCCGCTGTGATTAAATTGGTGATGTACGCAACTATCAAAATTTCTCATGACTGAATTATTTGTAGACCTCCCTAAAGAGTGTAACCTGTCAAATAAATATCATACCGTCATAGAACTTTTACTCAGTCCCAGTCAGGAAAACAAATGACATCTGTGTTAAGATGAATGCTTAACGTTCTTGGACTTGGGTCTCCTAAACAGCACATTGCTGGTTACTCTATCTCGCAACCCTGAAAGGCTGTAAAAAGGCTAGACAAATCAGAGTATATTAAGCTGATATCATAGAATAGATTATAACTTTGCTACACCTGGGTTCCCACTGCCAGCAGGTGGATGCTCAGCCCGAAAGGAAGAGGAAGAATTTTATGATCTTGCATTTTTCTTCCATACACGTCCACGCAGACGCTCAGCCTACGCTATCTCCCTTTTCACATTTACACACTTACACATCCAACATTCAGCACACATATTCTGTATTTTCCTTCCACCCCTTCTCATACAACATTCACACCCCCATACACAACACACACGGTTCCCGAACCTACTAATCGGGTGGTGGCAGCGTGACGTAGGCCTGGAACCTTACATCTGTTCACTGCAGACGATCTTTTCCTGAATAATTCTATTCATATTCTCGGTCGAGCCCGAACTCAAATAGACACATAAAATTCTACTTGGTCTACGCCCCGCTACACACAGTTATCCTGTTGTCACATGGTGTAAAAGCAGAACAGTATTACGCAGATATAACCATATTTACAATTCTTAATCTTGAGACTCTTCAAGTTAAGAGAATTAAATAGGCTTTCATGGCGTTAAGGTGTGGAACAGTTCCCCCCCCCCCTCCCCCCCCCAAAAAAAAAACTATTTACAGTTTTAAAAAGATTATTTACTGTCATTGTACTCCCAGTGAACCTGCAATAACTAATGCAACTGCGATGAATACCACGATGCAATTGCACTGTCCATGTGATACCTTTGCAATATATCCCTCAACATTTTGTTTAATGCCATGTTCTGCAAACAGGCATTTATGTTAACACACAATGTATCATAAATGCATATGAAATAAATGCATTTTCATTTCAAATTTCATCGTACTCCATAATTATTTGTTAGCCTTTAAAGCCTTCATGCCTAAAGATTTCACTTAACTCTTTTAACGTCAATTGTTTTCAAGAGAACTGTGAATTTTAAAAAGGTGAATTTGTTCTTTGTATATATGTAACATTTCATTTTCATTTTATCTTAATCACGAAATTGTTATTATAACCATCGTCTCGAAAATAAACGCAACAGCAGAGTTATAAAGGGAGCAATGTGTTAGTCTTGAAACATTTAGACTAACACACACACACGTACGCTAACAAACACACATGTAAACATACATATAGTAACGCACACCCACCAACACACATACACCAACAAACCCTCACAGAAACACACATATACTAACAAACAGATACACACACATATAAACCAAATGCATGCACAGTGAACAGCAGTTTAACCTCGGAATTCCATAGCAAAGGAATCTGTATTAGTATCCCAGATTTGACAGAGTACGGTTACGTTACCATATATCATCATACAGAAACTTCAGCTTGTTTTGTATTTAACGCCATATGTGTGTGTGTGTGTGTGTGTAAATACATATACATAAACATGTGTGTGTGTGTGTGTGTGTGTGTGTGTGTGTGTGTGTAAATACATATACATAAACATGTGTGTATGTGTGTGTGAGTGTGTGTAAATACATATACATAAACATGTGTGTGTGTGTGTGTATGTGTGTGTGTGTGTAAATACATATACATAAACATGTGTGTGTGTGTGTGCGTGCGTGCGTGCGTGCGTGTGTGTGTGTGTGTGTGTGTGTGTGTGTGTGTGTGTGTGTGTGTGTGTAAA
>NC_061861.1:6945333-6947833 GCF_019202785.1 Penaeus chinensis | reverse complement strand
CATTTAATCGCATATATTATTCAAAAATTCGTTACTTCTTACTCTGTGATGTTTACACCGCTTTAGAATTTAGACAAATATGCTCACTAAATATCCTTAAGAAAACAAACAACAGAATCTGTTCATTTGACACAGATTCCAAACACTGTTCCGAACTCCTTTCATCGTGTTTTTTCTCGGCACTCTCGCACTATCTCACGGAGGCCGACCGCTTCTGACAAGCTGTAACATTGTATCGCTCTAAATGGAGAGGCACTATATAGGCTCTTACATAGGATGAAAAACAAAATGGGTCCCTAGCCTTTGATGTATCGGAGCATCGGAGCTCTCAACGAAACCTTCAGCCGTTCGTGATGGTCATTCTTCCTCTCTCTGACACACAAAAAAAAGGTATTTATTACAGTGCCCTACGTTTTGTAACACCTCTATATAGCACTTATCTTAAATTTACACATTATTCTATGGTATCGATATCAACTGCGCGTACTCTCGACGGGTCATTTTCTCTCTCAGACAACAAGACGGGCAAACAAACTCTCGCTCGTGATACATGCTGATCGCGCATTCGACGTTATATCGATTGGGTTACCGTGGCTCCAGTTACAATCAATTATTTAGTAAGCCTATTTTGCGGCGTCCTGCTTTTACAACCAATACATTAACAATGTTTAGTTATATGGACTCTGGACCAAACATGACATACGTAAATCCACTGTTTTATAAATCTATAAAAGTGTTGTTCAAATATATATGTATGTTTATGTATATATATATTTATATATATACAGAAATAGATGTAGATATAAATATAGATATGTGAGTGTGTATGTGTATGTATACATATATATTTGTATTTATTTATATATATATATATGTGTGTGTGTATGTGTGTGTGTGTGTGTGTGTGTGTGTGTGTGTGTGTGTATGTGTGTGTGTGTGTGTGTGTGCGTGTATGTATATATATATATGTGTGTGTGTGTGTGTGCTTGTGTGTGTGTGTGTGTGTGTGTGTGTGTGTGTGTGTGTGTGTGTGTGTAAGCACACACACACACACACACACACACACACACACACACACACACACACACACGCACACACACCTACACACACACACACACACACACATACACACACATATATATATATCAAATATTATATATATATTTACATATATATATATGTATATATATATATATGTACAGTCGCAAAAAAGTATCTTTACTCGGCAGTAGATGAAACCGAGATTGGTACTTGTTTTCAAAGTTCGGAACAGATGAAGCTTCATAATATGTTTCAATAGTGTTTCAGATGTGATATAGCAAGGGCCTCGTAACACGCCAATATTAGCAATGGAGACCTCATAGACCATTTGTAGCGTCATAATTACGCTTTACTCTGGGGAACTATCAAGATCCAAAATATCAAGAAGATTATGTATTTCGAAACCAACCGTGTCTCTTTGAAACCAGCGACATCAAGTAACTGTATCCAGAAGGCCAGAAGCGGGTACCCTAGATCGACTATTGCCGACTCGCTAAGGTGTGTCAGCTGGTGCTGACTCGGATGAGCATAGTCCTTACCCGTCGTGGTGCCCAGCCACAGCAGTAACCTCCAGGCGACAATTGCAACTTCTCGCGCCAGGGCGGGGCGCGATCCGCCCACCCCTCGGATGAAAGGCCGACACGTTACTACTGTAGTAGCCTGGAGGCTAAGATGATTGAGTAAATACCATTCAAAGCTATAAATCAATGTGCTACTACAAGGGATGTGAACCCCTTTTGTTCTGTTGGCAATGGCTGTCAGAAATCGCTGGGCAGTTTGAGTGATGCACAGCAGTGGTGATGGGGTATGCCTACGTGGAAATCCTGGACGAAATGTTTCTAAGGGGGCAATGGTGTTCCCCGAGCTAGAGCATCTTTAACTCGTCGAGGATAACAGCCCTATCCACACGAGCAGTGTCGTGATGACGTGATTTCGGCAACTAACCTAACCCGAGATCACGCTGTACCACATCCACCTAAATCGCCAGATTTCAGTCTCATTGAGAATGTTTGGGCAGCCATGGGCAGAGACTTTCCGCAAGATCATACCCGCAATCGTTACATCATCCTTGCCCAAGCAATTACGGCATAGGACTGATTGCGCTCAGCAGTTAACGGCGGCGTTAATGACATCCATACCACGTAGACTTGCCAGCGTTTGCCAAGCTGGTGGCGGTAACACGAAATATTAATAGTATAATACTGAATGTCTAAATGTAGCCGAGTAAAGTGAATATTTTTAGGAAAATGAGTTATTCTAGGGGCATTTTAAGCTGTACCCGGATCTATAAAATTAGTAAATCAGTTAAGGGGAAGGCAAAATTCTCCCCCTGCCACCCCCCCCCCCCCTCCCAAATGACACCCTTCTCTAGGATACCAATATCGGGTCTACCTCATAGCATTGTTCTAAATAAATTCGTCGTCGTATCATATTGTTAAGTCTGAAAGAGTAAAAATAT
>NC_061861.1:6932833-6935333 GCF_019202785.1 Penaeus chinensis | reverse complement strand
CGGGAAAAACGTGTTTTTTACTAGTGCTATGGATATCGATGGTGTTATTTTTATTATAAACATTATAATTATTATAATGTTTTTTAATATTAGTAACAGCAAAATAAGATAATGTAAAATATTTCGTAAATCAAAGAAAAGGGTGAACGGGCGAGACGGGCAGTACTCCTAACTGGCTCATTGGTGACTTAGTACAAGTATAGCCATCTATGTGTATAAACAATCAAACAAGTACTAACAGTGGGCAAAGCACGTGTCTACCCGTCGTATCCGTCGGCAAGGGGTTAAAAGACTCGTGCCTCTATGCTGTGGTTGGTCGAGCGTTTTCACATTTCTAAAAGTGTTCTAATTCCTCTTGGACGCAGTTTCTCTACCAAGCCTTCTGTGGGCCAGTTCACACAAGGACTGTTCACTTTTGTATAGCATATGTATTATATTCAGACATTTAAAAGTAGAAGATGGTCTGCCTTACAATGCTGGTTTTGTTGGATAGCTTTTGGCTACACCCTTGCTTAATTTCTGTTGTTGGAGTCACTTTCAAGAGTACAAGCAGGAACTAAAAAGTCTGGGTAATCTTATAAACGACTCCGTGACACACTTCTAAAGGATATGAGGCCTGATGCCATTAATGCCAATAGATTTCCTGGTGTCTACATCCCAAAGAATCTTTTACACATCGCCCATGCCTGGTTTTTCTGTTTGCTTGTTTTTTTTTATTCTAAGGGACATTCTCTTCAGCTCTAGAGTTGGTAATTTCCATGGAGAGATGCGCAGCAAGAGCATCAGCTTTCTCTTATGTTTTATGTTTTACTCCCTCTTGTGTAGTATGAGGAAGAACGCCTTTATCTCTCGTGATACCTTGATTCTGCTTAACTATATTCCACCATAGGTTACTGCCTACTCGTCCTTTATTTTGCTTCATTGTCATAAATTCCTCCACTGCAGATTGGACCACCTTTTGGTTGTACTTCAGGTGATGATGTCAGCCTGTTTTTGGGGCTGTTTATTTGCTCTCTGTCTCTCTCTCTCTCTCTAACTCTAGCTCGAACTCAAACTAACTCACTCACTTACTCTTTCACTTATTTACACTCTCTCTCTCTCTCTTATTTATTTTATTATCTGAGTATGTATTGTTATTTCAGATTGCTTTTTCTGGACTCTCTCTCTCTCTCTCTCTCTCTCTCTCTCTCTCTCTCTCTCTCTCTCTCTCTCTCTCTCTCTCTCTCTCTCTCTCTCTCTCTCTCTCTCTCTCTCTCTCTCTGCTTTATTTATTTGGAATTTATCGTATTACTTTCATTTAGGCTAGATCCGTTTGTTCACGGTCATTATTTTGGAATAAATTATTTCAGATTATTACACTTGCATTAACTTCTAAGGATCTTCCTACAACAGTTCTGTTTATTATTGCCTGTTTAAGATCTATTTTAAATTCACCTCAATGCTTCTAGCAACAAAATCCACCTCAAATATTGCAGTTCTGTTGCAAAGTCCGCTGTACGAAATCTTTAAATCATTTGCAGCCACGTATCTCACCCTAAGAACTGCAGGAATTGTTGAATCGAAGTCACGTTTTCATATCCACGAAGGTAATACAATTAAACACGATTTGCCTCGGGAAATGGCAGTAGTCGTGGCAATTTCCCAACGAGGAGGAGCATATCATATATACCATTAGTTAAGTAAACCTTCCCTCTCCTTCTCCCTCTTTCGGCGTCTCCCACAGCGTCTCCTTCTTGCCTTCTGCCCTGAGGGGATGTCTGGGTTTGGCAGACACGAGGCAGCGCCAAGGAAGGGGATCCAGGTGGGGCCGACGCCGATGAGGGAATGCTAGGGGGTGGGGGTGGGGGTGGGGGGTCTCGTGTGTGTGTGTGTGTGTGTGTGTGTGTGTGTGTGTGTGTGTGTGTGTGTGTGTGTGTGTGTGTGTGTGTGTGTGTGTGTGTGTGTGTATGTTTACATTTGTACCGTAGAGAAAATAAATAAAAAGAAAATTGAAAAGTTTAGGAAACTAATCTGGAGGAAAAGATGAATTAAGGTGTCGGAAAACCAGTTAACCTGAGTAACTTCGAGAAATATTTTCTCTTCGAGGATTCAGCAATTGGTCACAACAGCTGAGAGATTAATAAAACAGGAGACATTGAAGGTTGGCTGAAGATGAACAAAAGACAAAGGTCATATTAGCCCATTTCCGGGTCCAAATCAAGTTAAGGCAAATAGTGTATGAAGTGATTTATGTAATCAAAGGGTAACATATGCATATCATATACCTACACTAATCCGTACAGATAAACACACCAACGAATAAGGTTAGCTTAAAGTCCCTTCGGCGGACACAGTAACATTTTACTGAGTTGATTAATTAATACTCTGAAGTATTTATTCAAAGAAAATAAAACGTGATGCTGTATTTAAACAAACTATGTCACAGTATCGACTAGGCACTGGAAAAATGCGTATCGCTGGTTAGACGAATTACACCAAAACCAATTGAAACAATTATTGA
>NC_061861.1:6910333-6930333 GCF_019202785.1 Penaeus chinensis | reverse complement strand
ATTGTCATAATCATTGCAATCATCGCCATTTTTATTATTATTAATGCTATTATTAGCATCATCATTATCATTATCATTATTACTAATATTATTATTATCATTATTATTATTATCATCCTTATCATTATTATTACTTTTATCATTATTGCCATCATTATCATTATCATTATTATCCTTATCATTATTATCATTATTGTTAATATCATGATTATTATCATTATTATTATTATCATAATTATCATTATTATCGTCACTCTAATTACTATATTACTATCATATTCATTATAATTACCATCATTATTACGACCCTTCTTATTATCACCACCATCATCATCAGCGACGTGAATGGGGGGGGGGGGGGGGAGGACACAACAAAGAGGCAACATTCACATCCCACATACTACGGCAAGTTGTCACGTCATTCCCACAGCAGAGGTAAAACTACGCACCTACATCACCGTCTCCTGGAGTGAAGAGGAAATCCTTGGCTGAAGCTCATATTGCGAGTGAAGAAAACTGACGTCAAACACACAAATGAAGTCCAAAGGAGAACTATCGCCTTTGATCTGGCTTCAGAGGGTAGTCCACAAACGTCACAGTTAAGGAAAAAAATATGGTGTATATGTTTTAACGATGTATATACAGAAAACAGTTCTTGTGGGTTGACAAAGTGTAGAGAGATTTATGTTAGCTGTAAATAACAAGTCAAGTTGTTTATGACTTGGATTTAGTCCTTCATGTTATGATATTTTTTATTTTCTCTGTTTTGATTATTTTTAACCCTTTTTTCATTCTTTTTTCGTGTGTTTGTGTGCGTGGGTCAGTTCTGATGACCTTTGAATTATGTGATTTTTTCATCCAGATTCGTTGCTTTCTTGATTTTTTTCGTTCAATTTTTTTGGCGTTTGAGCAAAATGTTGAAAAATGGGTTTATAAGCAACACAAAAATATCAGCAATTCAGAATTTGAACAGCAAAGGAAAAAACGTGTAATATGAGTAATATGAAGTTTTATTTGTCTTTTAATTTGTTAAATGTGAACATGCCACGGAAACCTATATTTCTGTAAAGGCTTTGCTGCCATTTACGTTTTCAAAACTTTAAACAAAATTCTGCGGTCTCGTGTGTGTGTGTTTGTTTTCATGTAAACATTTCAGACCATCCCAGTACCAAAATGTACACTAATTGCCTCCCTGTTAATCCAAATTATAAAATTACCAGTATAAAAGGAGAAATGTTTGGCGAAATAGAATTACAATGAATGTGAAAGATAAGTAAATGTAAAGGGTCTGCGTTGAAATAATAGTGAAGAAGATGAGGTGGCGGACGGTGATGGTGATGATAATTATAATGATGATGGTGATAAGAAGAGTGATGATGATGACGATGACGATGGTGAGGAGGAAGATGACAAGTGATGACTAAGATCATGAGTATGATGATGATGTGATAATTGTTATGATTATAATCACCTTCATAAAGATGGCATTAAATGATGATGTTGATATTAATGGTAAAGAAAATGAAAATATAAATCAAATAATAATTATAATTATTTTCATAATGATGATAAAGATATCGATTATGATAGCGATAATAACAAAGGTATGAGGGAGCAATTAAAGAAGACAATTTAATAATTATGATAAAAATATTAACTAAGGAACTATTGGCATTTTTTTATCACCTAATATCCTTATCACTGATATTAATATCTTCATTATAATCATTGTTATGATGATGATTATTAATATCATTACCAATATCTTGATTATTATTATCACCATCATAATTGTTATCAATCATTATCATTATTATCATGTATGTAACATATCTGTTTGTTTATGAAACAATAAGGCATATAAATATATTTCGAAATTTAAAAATGTTTATCCCGAAACTACAATATCCCGTTTTCTATACTCTGAAAGCTCACGCTATACCGAGGAGTAACAACGCACTCGCGTTTGCGTAATCCAATTTGTGTTTCTTGCAATAACAAATTGTAGTGCGCTATAAGTAAATTGTTATTATAAAGGAGAGTAAATAATCCTGACTGAATGTTTTGTGAAGATATCCCTGAACATTAGCAAATTTTATATTTCACGTGTTTCTGGATATCAGAACTTTCATTCGTAGAACAAATATAGAATAAAATATCCGAAGAATTGCAGTTCAATTTAATTGATTTTAGTCACATTTCATATCATATCAAAGAATATATCACTTCCGGCTGATGTAAAGATAAACTTCGCGAGTTAAGGTCTCCCCCTGTGGGTAAGGCTTGCTGGTAAATAAAGGTGCAAGACTCATTAATCCAAGCCTAAGACTTCACTTTATCAAAAGGACAGAAGAAGGTCTTAGTGCGAGAGAGAGAGAGGTCTTAACCTCTTGGGTTTATTGCGTTCTATTGCGAGCTACATCCCTTCCTCGTCTGTCTGTCCAGTGTGTCGTGGGCGCGTCCATTTCAATAGCAGCGGCTCCCCCTCGCTTGAGTTAGCCCGCTGGAGTGTCAGGTTCATTCGGCCGGAGCTTAGCGCGGAAGGGCGAGTCCGCGGAACTTGAGCAAAGGTGGAGGTGCAGGTCGGGCGGAAAGCTAGTTCGGCGACGGGATTCGTGTCCCAGGAGCACAATGTATGAAGGTCCGGTGATGTTGTCGTGGCCCCAGGGAAGGCTTCGGCTGGAGGAGCATAGCTGTGGTCGGCCGGGACAGAGGAGTGAAGCGCCACCGCCCACTCCTGCTGGAAACCGCTGCAACGCCCGGCCGCGAGAGGCAGGAGGAGGCTTCTCGCGACCATTAGGCATAACGGGTGGTTCGGAAAGCACAATTTTCGGCGAGTTGAATTATCCTCTTGTGATATGACATTATTGTTGGTAATTAATCGTTTCGTGCGAAGTTTTTACAGTTTTTCGTTTTTTTGTTTGTTCATCCTTTAAATTCATACTTATTATACTAATGATTTGCTTGTATTCTTACGGTTTGTTTTTTTCACCGAATTTTATATTATCACTGAATATTATCATCATAATCATCAATCATTATCATTACCATCATCATCATCACCATCATCATTATCACCATCATCATCATCACCATCATCATCACCATCATCACCATCATCATCATCACCACCATCATCATCACCATCATCATCACCACCATCATCACCATCATCACTATCATCACCATCATCACCATCATCATTACCATCATCATCATCACCACCATCACCATCACCATCCTCAACATAATCATCATCATCAACACTATCATCATTATTATCATCATCATCACCATCATCATCACCATCATCCTTATCACCATCATCATGATTATCATCATCCCCATCATCATTATCATTATTAACATCAGCAGCAGCAGCATTATCATTATCATCATTATCAATATTAACATTAGCATTAGATTAGTATTAGCATCATCATCATTTGTATTGTATATATCATTGTTGTTGTTCTTATTGTTATCATTGATATTATTACTATCTTTTTTTTGTTGTTGTTGTTATCACTATTGTTATTGTTATTATGATTATCACTATTATTATTATCATCATTATTAGTATCATTATCATCATAATTATCATCATCACCATCACTCACTTTCTTATTCTCTCACTCTCTCACTCCCTCTCTACCTCAATCTCTATATCTATCTATCTATCTATTTGTCTATCTATCTATTCATCTATCTATCTATCTCTATCTCTCTCTCTCTCTCTCTCTCTCTTGCTCTCTCTCTCTATATATATATCTATCTATCTATCTATCTATCTATCTCTCTCCCCTCTCTCTCTCTATCTATCTATATCTTTCTGTCTATCTCTACTTATTTCTATATCTATCTATTTCTCTCTCTCTCTGTGTCTTTCTCCCTCTCTCTCCCTCCCTCCTTCTCTCTCTCTCTCTCTCTCTCTCTGTCTCTCACTCTCCCCCCAACCTCCCTCTCTTTCTCCTTCTCCACGTGAAAAGATTGGTCCAAGAAATTACGCTTCACGTCCAAAATCCTTACAGGTCGGAGCGCAAAACTTTATACATATTGGTCCTTCTGATATTACGTGACAGAGGCCCCCGTTTGCGTAGGAAATATTGTCGGACTTGTATGCGAAATTCTTCTCGGGAAACAGGCGAATTTTACGCGAACGAAGATCCTCTCTTTCTCTTTCATTCTTGTAAGTTATGTTCTTTTCCTCTTTTTTTTTCGTGTTTTCCTGGTTTACTTTTTTTTCTCTCTCGTGATATTTATCTCCTTCCTTTTCTTCCTCCTGCCCTTGCCCCCTTAACTCGTATTCTTCCTCTCCTTCCTTTTCTTCCTCCTCCCCTTGCCCCCTTAACTCGTATTCCTCCTCTTCGTTCTTTTCTTCATCCTCCCCTTGTCCCCTTTTTTCCTATTCCTCCTCTTCCTCCTTTTCTTCATCCTCTCCTTGCTCCTTCTCATATTCCTCCTCTTCTTCCTCTTCTTCCTCCTCCTTTTGCTACCTTTTTCTCGCACTCCTCCTCTCCCTCTTTTTCTTCATCCCTCTTCTTCTCCCTCCTCTCTATCCCCCCATCTCTAAATTCCAACTTCTGAAATACGTGTCCTTGATTTATCCGAAATGGCAGACGGGACAATTCGGTCTACTGAGAGAATTCTTTTTTCTTTTTCTTTTCTTCTTTTTTTCTGCCTTTTTTTTTTTTTTTTTTTTTTCTTTTTTGTGTAAAATTTGCTACCATTTGGATCGAAGTTGCAAGTGAAGCTGAAGTTGCAGGCGATGGTGAAGTCTGTTCCCGGACTTCGTTACAGAAACTTGATCTTCTCTGTGTCGATGTTTTTTTTTTTTTTTTCAGTATATGTAGGGGTTTTTCTTTCCTTTGTCGAGAATAGTTGATAGCGTGGTGTGTGTGTGTGTGTGTGTTTGTGTATGTCGGTTGTTTTTAAAATTCACACCAATAACCTGAAAAGTCATTGAGGAAACTGATGAATGCAATCAAGATTTTACAGATTTTCTTTGGGTTATCTACGTGTGGTATATATATATATATATATCTATCTACTATTATCTCTACATACATACCATTATATTATAATATATATTATATAAGTGTGTGTGAGTGGCTTGCTCCTTGTGTCCTTGTTGTGTTTGTGACGTTGTTTGTGTGTGTGTCGTGGATACTATAGATAGAAAGATAAGCTTAGATAGATAGATAGGAGAGAGACGAAGACGAGGAGTAAGGGGAGAGACGAGATAGTAGATGAGAGAGAAGAGAGAAGAGGAGATGGTGAGTGAGGATGGAAGGGGAGAGAGAGGAGAGATGAGAGAGGAGATAGATGATAGAGATAAGAGGGAGAGGAGAGAGAGGCCGAGGAGAGGAGTTATTGATTAGCGAGGAGAGGATTAGCGATAGATAGAATAGATTAGATAAATAGGTAGACATCGAAGCAATAGACAGATAGATAGATGGTATTGGATTATAGTTAGATTTATATCCTATATAGTTTTTTACGACTTTACCTAGATCACTTAGTTGGTAGACATTAGGCATATAGATAGGTCAGTAGATGACAGATAATAGACCTTTGTTATGGGATAACCCAAATCAAGGTTGCGGGGTGGGGCAATGGTGTGGCTTTTGTGGGCAATTTGGGCTAAGTTGGCAATCTCCTCTTTTTATTAAATTCTAAGGGATTTATAAAGTTGTTAAAGTGGATTCCGGATTTTTAGAAACCTTCTAGCCCTCTCGCCCACAATTCCCTTTCTATAAATATTAACTAAACTCCTTATTTTTTAAAAAAGCATGGAAGTTTAGTGACTCAGCCCTCTTTGTGCCTCAGTATCTATGCCTTCACGAGTTAGTGATGTCCGCACCAACGATTTTTCAGGGGGGTTGGTCCGTGTTTATTGGTTTTAGTTTTGTTATAAACGACCGTTTGTTTCTTTATATTCATCCACGTTCTTTTTTTTTTCCCATGGACCCTCGTCACACGCCAATTAGCTTCGCCTTCTTATGCAAGTATGAAACAATTACTGAATTATACTTATGCTTGTGCCCCCTTCTGAATGGATTGCTTGTCGCGACTACCTTCAGGATTCGTTGTCATATCAAACTTTGTAAAAATCTATTTCTTATCTTTGAAGTTATTTATTTTTTAATCTTGAAACTTCGGGGAGGGGGAAAAAATAAAAAAAAAAACGGAACGGGGGGTATAGGATGGTTTTATAACTACTCCTAACATTTTTAAAAATTTCCGTTTTGTTTCCGTTTTTTCTCCAATTACATTAGTTTGGTCCATTTTGTTTTTTTTTTTTTTGTTTTTTTTTTATTTTTTTGCGGAAATAAAATAGGAGAAAAGGAAATATGGAAATGGTAAATAAAAATACGGGAAATGGGAACAAAAATGAGGGAAAAGCAAAAAATAAAAGGGGAAAAAGAACGGGAGAAAAATAGTGTGAAATAATAAATAAGACAAAGGGAAGAAAAAAGAAAAATGAAATTAAGGGAAATGGAAAAAGGGAAAATAAAGGAAAAATGAAAAAGGGGAAAAACGGAAAATATAAATAAATGAGATAAAGGGGGTTATTATTACATTTTTTTTCGTGGTGTGTGGGGGGTTTAGGTGGGTAGGTTAAAGGATACTCTACACATGAAATATCAACATGTTTGATTATCCTTATGGGACCATGTATCAAATGCAAGTTTGTGTTTTAATTTTGGTTTTTAATTTATTTTTTAATAAGGGGTATTATGGTATGTTAGTGTTAAGTGTAAGTTTGGTTTGGTAAGTGTTGTTATTTTTTTTTTAAGTAGTAGTGTAATGGTTTGGGGGTATTTTGGTATGTTAGTAAATTTTTTAATGGTAAGTTGTTAAAGTTGGTAATTTTTTGTTTTTGTAATAAGTTTTAAGGTATAATTGGTTAAAAAGTTTTTTATTTTTGTTTTAAGTTTTAAAGTAGTGTTTGGTTAAGTTCGTTTAAAGTTTTAAGTAAGTTTGATAAGTTTTGTGTGCCTTGGGTGGGTATGGAGGTATGTTTGGTAAGTTATTAAGTTTTGGTAAGTTGTTGTTTTAAGTTTAATTAAGTAAGTTGCTCTTTAATTTTTATTTAAGTTTTTGGTTTTTTTTGTGTACGTTTGAAGTTTTTTAAGTTTTAAAGGTTTTTTTAAGTTTTTTTTTTTATTGTTTTTTTTTTAAGTTTGCTTTACAGTTTGTATAAGTTAACGTTTGCTTTCTAAAGTTTATACTTTTATATTTTAAGTTTGCTTTGGGTCATGTAAGATTGGTGTTAAGTTAAATTATATGTTATTTAAGTTTTTTGTTTTAATGTTATTAAGTTTTTACGTTTGCTTTTTTTTTTGTTTGTAAGTTAATAATTCTTTTTTATGTTATTATAAGTTTAGTTTTTTATAAGTTGCTTTTTCTTCTTTCAAGTTTGCTTTTTGTTGCTAAAGTTTAAGTTTTTTTTCTTAAGTTTGTTTAATAAGGTTGTTATGTTTGCTTTTTTATCTGTAATTTTCTTTTCGCACACACTTACATCTTTTTCTCATAACTGACTTTCCTTCTCACCTTAATACTAATGCTTAAATAATATTGGAAAATATTTTTTCTTTCTCACAACTTCTATGTAACCTTTCTATAGTTTTTTAACTGTATAATTAGCCGCCTTCAACACCACTTTTGTTTCTCTTCTCCCCCTCAAAATGGCGATCCACGGCAGGGCACAACACCCACAGGGGCAACACACAACCACCATAGGACAGGAGCCAAATTCAGAGCACTGCATATTCCGAAAAATCCATTCTTTTTCTTCCTGAGACTGGGTCGTGTTGGAGAGGAAGGAGATGAAGAGGAGAGACAACAAAAGGGCAGTCTAGTATAATTCTTTGACTTTCGATCATTATTGTAGTGATGTAATGCTTTGCAACGCCCCCGGCAGTGGGTTTACCGGGATTTTTTTTTGTTTTCCAAACCTGCGATTTTTTCGTTGCCATTATTTTTGTCGTTTTTTTTTCGGTTTGCATTTGTTCTTTTTCGTTCGTTCGCCCAATATTTTAGCCCATCAGTTTTTTTTTTTTTTTTCGTGCCCGTTTTTCGTTTCGTTGCCATTATTGCTCTGCCATTCAATTAATTTGTTTGCATTGTGTTTAGGGCTCTCCCTGCAGAGCCTTTTCTTTCCTGCCAGCAGAACAGACACTGCGCCAAACCTTTTTATTCTTTGGGATCTTGATCGTCTTTTATTGTTGGCTGTGCGATTGCTTGTCCCCCGAGGTTCTGACTCTTCTGTTCTAATATTTGTTAAAAACCTATAACAACAGATACTGGTAAGGAAAAAAAAAAAAAAAGAAAAAAAAACTAATAATAATAATAATAAATTATAATAACCTAAATAATAAATAAATAAATCATAAAAAATAAGTAAAACAGCAGCAGGGAATCCATGAACAAATAACACTGACTGAGGGTGGGGGCAAACTAGAGAATTTGATATTTATTACATTTTATTAGCACCAGATTCTCTTTAAATCAGTTTTGCTATGTATTGGCAATTGTGCAACTTGTGTGGCCACGTACTACAAACATCAGGGCGAAAAAAAAAAATCAGCTAGCCAAAACATAGCACCCACTATCCTCAGTCACATGGCAAAAAAACCACACCCGAGCAAGGAGCAGGTGTAAGCCTTCTCCCTCAAGGTTTTTAGAGGAAAACAAAAGAGACCGAGGTTAATTTAGTTCCGAGGGTTTAGTTTATAGTCCGAGGTCCGAGTTAACTCGAGTGTGTTGTATCGATGAGTTTGAGTTTCGAGATTAACTGTGCGGCCCCCTATACCCCCCCCTTTTTCCCCCCCTTATAAAGTTTTAAAGGTAGTATAGACTTAGAGGGCGCCAAACGTCCTCTATGAACGAGGTTCTAATTAACAGTTTCCCCTTAAACAATTTACATAAGGATAATAAGATAATTAGAAGGATTAAAATGATAACCAAAACATTTAGAAGTCGATTAAAGCAATAAAAAGTAACAGGGATATAAACAATTAACAGCTAGATAAAGTATGTACGTAACATACGAAATGCTGAAGGAAACGAAAAAACAAATAAAAAAACTGGAAAAAAAATAACTGCGCCTGTGAAATAACTGTATCTTCTCTAGAACGACTTCCCTTCAACAACATAAGCTCAGAAATCCCTTTAAAACTTTGGCCCCCACACTAACCATTTACATTATCAATATTTAGGGAATGTTGAATTCTTGTGGGAAGATCAAAGGAAAAACCGCACACCACTTTAACTAAACTTTAATCTTCATGAAGGGGAGATTTATAAGAAACCTTCTGATTTAGTTATAATCGCCTGTCCCCGACAGAGTCGATGGGTAGTTAGGGTTTGCCTCGCCCCGATGGGGGGGAGTAGTTTGTTTAGTAACGCTTACAATATCACCAGTGTGAATGAAAATGAATTGTCCGCTCGACTCTCAACCCCACTCGAGATAAAGGAAAGAAGTTTAGAAAGGTGTTTTTTAAAAGAAGTAAAGACAAGTTTAAAAGAAAAAAAAGAAGTTTAACAGAAGTAAGGAAAAGAAGTTTTTGTTTTACATCACGTTTGGCGCGGCACCACACGAAGGTACCGAAGGTATCTGTTGTCGCCCGCAACCGCAAAAAATCAAAGAAAAAAAGAAGCCGAACAAAAAAAAAACAGGGACCCCAAACTTTATTTTCGAAAGCTTGGTTGATATATGGGGCTTTCGATATAAGTAGCGGATTAGCGAAATATCGTTTAGACTGATGAAATAATATTTGATGGTTTGAAAATATATTCTCCTCTTACCGTTCGTTTTCATTTGATTGACCGTTATTTTGGATTGGGACCCCCGAATCTAAATTGTTTATATTTGCTCTTATATACAAAGAAGCAGTTTAGTTAGGGTTTTTAGAGAGTTTAGATTTTTTTAAGTTCATATATCAATGACCCTTATAAATCTGGCGGTCCTGTTGTTATCATTATGAAAGTTCTAATTATTATTGTGTTTAGTGTAATTATTATTCTTTACTATTTTTTATCCTTGTAATTGTATTGTATGTATGTGTCTATTTATTTATGTATGCATGTATGTATGTATGTATTTATTTATGTATGTATGTATGTATGTATATATGTATGTATGCATGTATGTATGCATGTATGTCTGTATGTAGTGTTGTGTACGTATGTATGTATGTATGTATGCATGTATGCAGGTATGTTTTGTATTTATGTATGGTATGAATGTATGTATGTGTGTCGTATGTCAGTATGTATGTTATTTATGTAGTAATGTATGTATGTATGTTTGTTATGGATGTCATGTTTTGTATGTATGTATGCATGTATGTATGTATATGCACAACATACACACACACACACACACACACACACACACACACACAAACACACACACATACACACGTACATACAAGCGAGGGAGTTCGTGAAATAAAACCGGATCATATAATTTGTATGGACATAATAAGCACACATATATATAAGCACAAACCCCGTAGAACGTATGACTCATTCCCTACTTAAATGAAGGGCTTTGTGCAAGAGGTCGCAAGTTGCACAATCGAGGTCTTGGAATGACTAAGGGCTCACGTCACAGATTCCGGGTTTGTGGGAAACAAATACACAGAGAACAGGTGTGTGTGTGTGTGTGGGGGGGGGGGGGGGCGCTTCTTTTTTTTTTTTTTGGCAATTGTCAATTGAAATACGTTGTTACTGAAAGAGGGAGTTGGTAATGATGAAATTATCTTCTGTTTTTTGACAGTTCTTATCGTTGCAGTAGTTATTTTTTTATTGTTATTACCTTATTATGATTATAATTATCATTAATATATTTATTACTGTTATTATCCCTATTTTATTAATGTCATCATTATCATTGTTACCTTTACTATCATTGTCATTTTCATTATTGTTTTCATGGTTATCATTAACAATATTATTCGAATATAGTTGTTATTACAAGTGCAATTATTATTCTTACAATTAAAAAAACGAATAAACAACGATGGGAATAGAAGACTAGAACTATAATGAGAGGAAGAAAATGAAGAAGAAAAAAATGTTAGTTTGTTATTTTTGTGTGTGTCGTGTGTCATTGTGTGTGTACATATACATTTATGTATATATATAATATATATATGTATATATATGTATTTATATATGTATATATGTATATATATGTGATGTGTGTGTATGTATTTATATGTGTATGTGTGTGTGTGTGTGTTATTTTATTTATATATACTACATATATATTGTGTGTGTTGTGTGTGTGTGTGTTTGTATATGAATATGTATTGTATATATAGATGTATATATTATATACTATATATATGTATTATATATGTAATATATGTGTGTGTGTGTGTGCACATTTTTACATACATACATAACAATATATAGTATATATCTATATATACATAGTGTGTGTGTGTTTTAGGTTGTCTGTTTGTGTGGACGTTGTTGTGTGTGTGTGTTGTGGGTCTGTGTGTTGACACTGTCTTGGTGTACATATGCACGTATTGTATATATGTGTATGTGTGTGTATATATATATATCATGTAAGCATGCATGTGTGTTGTTACGCCCGCCAGCACCGAGGCAAACCCCCCCGAACGCCTGCACACCCGTAGTCCAAGCGCAATGAACGCGGCCTGAGCCCCGGCCGAGGCAGAGACGCAACGAGGAATCCCCGCCGCCATAACAACGGAGCCGAGCCGACCGGGAATCCAAGGAGGCCTAATTTGATTTCGAATTCCTCGGCCTCGCGTGAGATTCAGAGGACGCCCGTGGAGGTTGGGGTTTCCTGGGCCTTTGTTTTTGTTTTGTGTTTAGTTTTTTAGTTAGTTTGTTTGTTTTCTTTCTGTTTTTTTTTTTTTTTTTTTTTTTTTTGTTTGTTTTTTTTGTTTTTTGTTTTGTTTTTTGTTTTTGTTTTGGGTTTTTTTGTTGTTTGTTTTTTTTGTTTGTTTTTTGGTTTTATTGTATATCTTGTGCTGGGTATTTTGTCCGCCGCCCGTTGCGATGTTAGGGTCGTGAGGGCGGGGGGTGGGTGGTGGAGGTGTGGGGGGGGAGTGGGGTGGAGAGACGCAGAGGTGGAGGGGGGGGGGGGTAGGCGGGGGGGGGGGGGGTGATGGGAGGGGGTGGGAGGGGGGGGCACGAGAGGTACGGTGAGGGGTGCGGGGTGGGAGGGGGGGGGCAGGCGGGGTCTGGTAGGCTGGGGAGGAACCAGAGATGGTTGTGGGCGTGGTATTGGTGGGAGGGGCACAGAGGGCGTGACAGTGGAAGGGGGAGGAGCGTGCGAGGCGGAGCTAAAAAGGAATCGAAGGCAAAAGCTCGGCGCGGGTGTGAGGTGCGAGAGGGCGTGATTTTGGGAGAGGGACGAGAGGTACGGGCGAGACTATAAAGCCTCTTGATTGAGCAAAGCGAGGATGATGGCGAATGTACAGAGCACCTGAGTGCAGAGAGCGACCCTGTCGATCTATTTTATATTATCTACTTATCCAATCGATCCATCTATAAGTGCTATCTGCCTATCTAGTACCGATCCATCTCGTCTAGATATCCTATATCTATCTACCTCCTCCAATCAATTTTCCTAGCTTATTGCTTATTTTAGTTGGGGTGATTTGTGGAAATAAAGACTTTAGAAGAAATAGACGAGATTTACCCGCAGGTAGTGGATTGTGGACTACGAGTAGTGGCGAGTAGTGTGGAGTATCGAGGACAGTGCCGGAATACTTATCAGTGGCCGAATTGTGGAATTATTTAAAATTTAAAGATTTTTAGTGGATAGGCCCGAACAGTTCGATATTAGTGGTAAGAGACGACGTATAAAGTTGGCCCCTAGTAAATCCATGTCGTCAGACTGGGGGTGAGGCAGTGTGGAGTTGGAGGTTAGACTCAACGAAGATCGTGGAATATTACACGAGGAAAGGTGGGTATAATATACAGTGGATAAATATAATAGGTGGATTTAGTGGAAGAGAGTAAATAGTGGATTAGGTCTCCATGTCGAAACAGTGGTAGTGACTGTTGCTAATAGGTACAGTAGTGGATAAGAGCGGAATATCAGTTGATCGTGTATAACTTTTTTTAAGATAAAAAATATGGGGATAGGAGCGTGGATAGCGAAAGTGGCTAGAGAATGGTATGGATAAGAGTAGGTGGATAAGTGGAATTATATTAAATGATAATCGTCATGCTCGAGGTGGATTAGTGCTCGATTGTGGAAGTATCAAAGAGAGTGGGACTAGTGGATAATTACGAGTGGATATAGTGTAGTAAGGTGGATGTTGGATAAATATAAGTAACGTTCCAGTAGCGTTAATAAATGTCTGGATGGAAGAATACTCGTGGGATGAAGTATAGATGTTAGCGCGCTTGGAATAGAAATACGAGATACCGACGCTAGCCGATATTAGTGGAGCGATAGGTGGCTAGACGTTATAACTAGACGGGTAGTGGATTAACAAGTGGGATTACGATGTGGGATAAATTACCGATAGTGAGTGGAGATGTCAGATTAGTGGCTATCGAGTAGTGGAAAGTGGAAATCATTTAATCGATAAAACAGTAATAAACGTATCGTGTGGATAACAGTCCTATGGTGGGGGAATAATTTTTTGTGTTGGATAGTATCGAGGATCCTCGGATGGTTGATCATTAGGGCAGGGGAGATGTGGAATCGAGTGGGATATACAGGTAGTATATTGATACGAGTGGATGTGGGATGACCGAGTGGAATTGGGGATTAGTGGGATGGATAAGATTGGAAGGAAATCTAGTGGAATAATAGTGTGGATGTGGATAGAGGCGGAGCGGCATAGATAAATAAGAGCGGAAGGAATATAGGAGCGGGAAAAATGGATAATAAAGGCATTAAGGCACATGTTACACGAGTACTTGTGGATAAGAGATTAAGTGGAACGAGTAAAGTGGACCCTACCTTTATAGAGAAGAAAAGACGATAGTGTAAAGTGGAATTCCGAGTGGCTAATGACCGAGGTAACGATAGTCACGAGTGAGTCAGATAGACTATTGTGTATGCTATCGTGGATAATAATTTGCGTGGAATGCGACAGTCGGAGAACACTGTAAGAGTGTGGAAGTTTTCACACCGTGGAATGGTATTAGTAGTGGGATTATTCAGGGGAAGTGTGTATAAGAGTATTTGAATAGAGGAGTCGCCCAGTGAAGTGGATAAATATGGACAGTGGAAGGTTGGGGACAATAAGAAGAGTAGGAGGATAATTGACTTGTGGATATAAAAGCGGAAAGGAAAAACAAAGGAAGGAGTAAGGTAAAAATAAAAGAGTGACGAGGAGAAGGAGAGAAAGGTGGGATGTTAAAAAGCGTGGATTGAAGAGCGGAGAAAGGAAATAAGAGGAAGGAAAGGTGACGAGGAGAGAAGGAGAAGGAGAAGAAGGAGTGAGAAGGAAAAAAAATAAAGAAAAAAAAAAAGAGGAGAAAAAGAGAGGAGAGAAAAGAAGGAAAAAAAAAACGAAAAAAAATAAAAAAAGGGGAAGGGAGGAGTGCGGTGGTAAAAAAAAAAACGGAAGGTGGTAAAAAAAAAAGGAAGGAAAAAAAAAAAAAGAAAAAAAATAAGGGAAGAAGAGAGATCGCAAAGAAGAGGAGAAAGAGAGGAGGAAGAGACGCGAAGAAAGAGGAAAGAGGTGAAGGGGAGAAGAAGGAGAAAGGAAGGAAAAGGAAAAAAAAAAAAAAGGGGGGAAAGCAAAAAAAAAAAAAAAAAAAAGAGAGAAGGAAGAAGAAAAAAAAGGAAAAAAAAATAAAAAAAAAAAAAAAAAAAAAAAAAAAAAAAAAAAAAAAAAAAAAAAAAAAAAAAAAAAAAAAAAAAAAAAAAAACAAAAAAAAAAAAAAAAAAAAAAAAAAAAAAAAAAAAAAAAAATAAAATAAAAAAAAAGAAAATAAAAAAAAAAAAAAAAAAAAAAAAAGGTGAATATAAAAGGGTGTAGGAGAAAAAAGGAAAAAAAAAAGACAAAAAAAAAAGAAAAAAAAGGGAACAAGGAAGTGAGAAAAAAAAGGGAAAAAAGGGACGAGGATGAAGGGGAGGGAGAGGAGGATAAAAAATAAACGGGGGGAAGGCCGAGTGTTGGAAGGGAGGAAAAAAAAAAAGAGGGAAAAAGAGAAGGAAAAAAAAAAAAAAAAAAAAAGGGAGAAAAAACAAGGGAAAAAAAAAAAAAAAAATAAGGGAGAAATTCACATGAAAGTAGAATAGAGGGAGGATTGAAACGAAGGAGCGGGACGAACTTAAGGAGGAGAGAGGGCTGGGAAGGAGGTCGGACGAAGGGAAGGGGGAGGAAAAAAAAAAAAAAAAGAAAAAAATAAAAAAACAAAAAAAAAAAAAAAAGAAAAAAAACGGAAAAAACGGGAAGAGACAAAAAAAAAAAGGGAAGGGAGGAGAGGTAAAAAAAAAAAAAAAGGGAGGAAGGGAGGAAAGGAACGGGAGGCAGGCGAGGCAGGGAGGACCGAGAGTAGCCGGAGGAGGACGCGGATAAGGTGAATGAAGAGGGGAGGCCATGTTGCAGAGAAGTAGCGGGGAGAAGGAAGGAGCATGAGTGAAGGTTGAGGAGAAAAGGAAGGTGGTGGGTGTGGTGAAGAAAGAAGGGGGAAGAAAAAAAGAAGTGGGGAAAAGTTGAGAACGAGGAAAGGAAGGAAAAAAAGGCACGAACGACATACGAAACGAACGAAATAGGAGTTAAGGAGGAGAACAAGGAGATAAGAGAGAAGGAGAACAAGGAATCCGAGAAAAAAGAGAAGGTTGACAAGAAGGAGAGAGAGAAAAAAAACGAGGAGGACAAAATACGAGGGAGAAGAGAAAGATAAAAACATGAAGGGAACCTAGTGAAAATACGACGGAAAGGACTAATAGGTAGGGAGGGGAAGACGGGGAGAAGGAAAGAAAAAGAAAACGAAAACAAGTAGAATTTTAGAAAGTAGGAAAGTGGGGGAAAGGTAAAGTGAGAAGTAAAACCTTTTCTTTTTTTTTTTGTCCGTTTGTTTTTAATTGAAAATCGAACAACTCCTTTCCAAGTCCGCCGCCCACCCCATTTTCATTTGTTCATTTTTTCCGAAAAAAAGGAAAAAAAAAAAAACCGCATACTAAAAAAAAAAGAAAAAAAAAAAAAAAAAAAAATAAAAAAAAAAAAAAAAAAAAACAAAAAAAAGAGAAAAAAGACGAACAACAAAAAAAAAAAACCGCATAAAAAAACGAATGTCTGTTCGCAACTCCCGATACTGGCAACAACTCACACGATTTGTTCGATCAAGTTGTTATGCATCTCTGCCCTATTCATGGTTTCTTCTTTCTCTCTGTTGGTTTAGTTCCCCTCCTCCCCTTCCCCCCGATTTTTCCCTTCTCTCCCTCTTCTCTTCTCGTTACTATTAGCTATTTGTTTGCCATTTTCTCGCCTCCCTTCTTTTTTTTTTCTTTTTTGTGCTCCTGTTTCTTCTCTAGGTCTTTTCAGCTTCCTCTCTCTCTCTCCTCTCGTTAACGGTTTATTCTCTCTCTCTCTCTCTCTTCTGCTCTCTCTCTTCTCTCTCCTCTCTCTTCTCTCTCTCTCTCTCTCTCCTCTTCTCTCTCTTCTCTTTCCCTCTCTCTTTCCCTCGCTTCCTCTCTCTCTCTCTCTCTCTCCTCTCTTCTCTCTCTCTCTCTTCTCTCTTCTCTCTCCTCGCTCTCTCTCTCTCTCTTTCTCTTTCTCTCTTTTCTCTCTCTTCTCTTTCTCTTTCTCTCTCTTTCTCTCTCTCTCTCTTTATCTGCTCTCTCTCCTCTCTCTTTCTTTCTCTCCATCTCTCTCTCTTCTCTCTCCTCTCTCTCCTTCTCTTCTTCTCTCTCTCTCTCTCTCTCTCTCTCCTCTTACTCTCTCTCTCTCTCTTTTGTCTTCTAGATTTCTTTCTGTTTCCGTTTTCACTTCTATATCTCCTTCCTTATTCGCTTTTTCCCTCTCTTTTCCTCTTCGTTACTTCTTTCTTTTCGTTCTTTCTCCTTCGCTTCTTATTCTTTCTCTCCCCTCTACGTTTCTACTTCTTCCTCGCTTTTCTTCACGTCACTCCTCCCTTATTCGCTTCTTTTTTTCTCTCCTTCATTTATCGTTTCTTATTATTTCTCTCCTTCCCTTTTTTTCTTCTTTTTTCTCTCTTTTTCTCTTCGTTTTTTTTTTTTCTTCTTTTCGTCCTTTCTCCTTCGCTTCTTCTTTCTCTCCCTCCTTCTTCACTTCTTTCTCTTCTCCTTTCTTCTCTTCTTCATTTTCTCTCTTTCCCTCTTCGTTTCTTCTTTCTCTTCATCATTTCTCCCTCGCTTCTTATTCTCTCTCTCCCTCCTCCTTCACTTCTTTCTCTCCTTCTTTCTTCTCTTCTTCATTTTCTCTCTTTCCCTCTTCGTTTCTTCTTTCTCTTCATCCTTTCTCCTTCGCTTCTTCTTCTTACTCTCCCTCCTCATTCACTTCCTCTTTCTCTCCTTCCTTCAACGTTCCATCTTTCTCGTCCTTTCTCCGCCCGTTCTTCTCCTCCTTCCTTCCCCTCTCCTTCGTTCGCCTCGTCTCTATTTATCAAAATCCAAATCTCCTTTTAACGAAGCAGAATTGCGTAAAATTGCAACAAAGACGACTTGCAGAAGAAATGAGAAGCGATAAGTGAAGGAGAGAAAGAAGAAGCGATAAATAAAGGAGAGGAAGAAGAAGAAGCGAATAAGGAAGGAGTGAAATGAAGAAGGAAAGCGAGAAAGAAGTAGAAACGAAGAGGGAGACAAAGAATAAGAGGCGATAAGTGAAGGAGAGAAAGGTGAAGCGATAAATAAAGGAGAGAAGGAATTAGAAGCGAATAAGGAAGGAGTGAAGTGAAGAAGAAAAGCGAGAAAGAAGTAGAAACGAAGAAGGGAGACAAAGGATAAGAAGCGATAAGTGAAGGAGAGAAAGAAGAAAAACAAGAAAGAAGTAGAAACGAAGAAGGGAGATAAAGAATAAGAAATCACAGGAGAAAGAATGAAAAGAAAGAAGAAACAAAGAGGAAAAAAAGAGGAAAAGAGAAACGAATAAGGAAGGAGATACAGAAGTGAAAACAGAAACAGAAAGAAATCCAAATGACGAAAGAGAGAGAGAAAAAAAAAACAAGCAGCAAAAGACTAGGAAGAAACGAAGAGGGGAGAGAAAGAACAAGAAGAGAAGGAGAAAGAGGGAAAGGAGAGAAGAAAAACGAGGAAGCGAGGGTTCAGAGGTCAAGCAAGCGCAAGGTCAAGTGCCTTCTGAGAATGACCGCATGACTGCATGACCTTATTTCCTCCTCTTCCTCTTCCTCCATATAGAGAAGAAAATAGCGAAGCAGGATAAAAAGAAAGCGGAGGAAAGAATGGGGGGCAAAAAAGGGAGAAGGAGAATTAAAAAGAAAAATCTTGCATGACACGTGGAGGACCAGAATGTAAAACGAGAGAGAGGAGTGGTGGGGCGGGAGGGGGCGAGGGAGGGAGGGAGGGAGAGAGAGAGAGAGGGAGGGGCGGGGAGGAGGGGGGAGGGCGGGGGAGGGGGGAATTGAGGGATGGGGGAGGTGAGGGAGGGAGGGAGGGAGGGAGACGAGAGAGAGAGAGGAGGGGGCGGGTAGTGGCCCCTTCCTTGAGAGAGAGAGTTAATGAGTACTATTGAGAGGTGAGAGTGATAGTTTCTCCGAGTGTGAGAGGAGGGGGGATTTGTAGGGGGGAGGGAGGGAGGGAGTGAGGAGGGAGGGATGGCGGGAGGGGGAGGAGGAGAGAGGGCTGGGGCGGGTGGGAGAGATATAGAACGAGGGAAATGAAGGGAGGGAGGGAGGGAGGGATGGGCAGGGAAAAACAGAGAGAGATGAGGAGATGAGAGAGGAGGGGCGGGGCAGGAGGGAGGGGGGATTGAGGGCGGGAGGGAGGGAGGGAGAGGAAGGAGGGAGGGAGGGAGAGGAGGGAGGGAGGGAGAAGAGAGTGTGGCAGAGGGAGGGAGGGCGGAGAGATGAGAGGGGGGGGGGGAGAGGGAGGAGGGGTGGGAGGGAGGGTGGGAGGGATGGGAGAGAGAGAGAGAGAGAGATACGACGAGGGAGACGAGAGAGCGGAGGGGCGGGGAGGAGGCGAGAGGAGGGGGATTGAGAGGAGGGAGGCAGGCGAGGGACGGGTGGTGAGAGACGCGAGAGAGAGACGAGAGGAGGGGAATGGAGAAGGGGATGGGGAAGAGAGAGGGAGGGAGGGAGGGAGGGAAGAGAGAGGGGGGGGAGGGAGAGAGGGAGGGGGGGGGGAAAGGAGAGGGGGAGGGGGGAGGGAGGAGAGAGGAGGGAGGGAGACAGAGAAGGTGGGGGGAAGGGAGGGAGAGAGAGAGAGGTGGGGGAGGAGGGGAGAGGGGAGGGAAGGAGGGGGGAGGGAGGGAGGGAGAGAGGGGAGGGGGGGAGGACAGAAAAGGTGGGTAAAGGGAGGGAGAGAGGAGAGGTTGGGTGGAGAGGAGGGAGGGAAGTGGGGGGGGAGGGAGAGAGAGGGGGGGGGGAGAAGAGGGGGGGGTGGGGGGGAGGGAGAGAGAGAGGGGGGGAGAGTGGGGGGGGGGTAGAGCGAGAGAGAGAGAAAAGAGGGGGGAATAATTGAAACAGAGAAAATAAATCGTCACAATGACAAACGAGTGATAAATAAACAGGGCAGAGGACACAACTAAAACGAAAATAGAATAGGAACAAAAACGTAAACCCGAAAAAAAAGGGGTTTCAGGACCGAGGGGGAATAATGAATAATCGATTTTTAAAAGTAATATGATAAAGGGAAGGAATATGATATAAATGGTACATTGATAGTTAGAATTATAATGTTAATAACAGCAATAGTAATAATAATTATGATTATAACTACTATTATGATCCATGGAAGGTCATCGACGGGAAAAAATATACATGTATAGATAGATAAAGAGATAGATAAATAGACAAAAAAATTGATCTATTTAAAAAAAACAGACAAAAGTAGA
>NC_061861.1:6892833-6897833 GCF_019202785.1 Penaeus chinensis | reverse complement strand
GACTTTTTCAACAATTTGCAAAAAAATAGCTGTGAACAATATATACAAAGGTATGATGAAATCATAAACAAGAACAATATACAATGGAAAATAACATATATACAAGACAAAACTATAAACAACCAATTAGGTAAATTAACCAAAGTTGGTGTTGGTGAGAGGGAAGGGCTATTGGGTGAAAAAGGTTGTTGCGGTGGTTGTGTTGTTCAGTTCTGGTTTCATCTTCTGTGTGTGTAGGGATTCGGAGATGATAAGGTCTGGTCGGGAGGAATGGGAAGATAAAATACTAAAATCTGTGTAGGAGAAAGGCTGTGAGTGGAGGAGAGAGTGTTCTCTTATTGCCGAGAAAGATAGTTTACTCAGAGAAAGGCCAGTCCTGAAGGATTTGCCTTTGTGTTCTAGGATGCGGTGTCGTAACCATCGTGAGGTATATCCCATGTACCGAGCTTGGCCGCAAAGACAGGTAAATAAGTACACTACGTTAGAATTCAAGTCAGAGTTACATCTCAGAGGTTGTATTAGAAATTTGGCTATATTGTTAGTGTTAGTGAATACAAAAGTGAATTTAGTTTGAGGGTAATTATTTAGTAACAGTGATTTTAGTTGCTTCCTGATTTCAAAACTTAAACTACCCATGTACGGTATTTTGACGTATATATGTTTTTTTTTTTTTAACAGTAGGGACAATGGGCTGTTTTGAGAATATTTTACACAGAAAAGTTTTAATAATCTTATCAAATTAGAACAATGGCTACCCATTAGTTGCAAAGAAAATTTTAAGAAACATAATTTCGTCATGAAAAGTTGACCAGTTGCTACGCAGGTTATATGCTCGAGTGATTAGAGATTTTTTATATACTTATACATATATAAAAATATATATTGGCTCTCTGTCTCCCTCTCAGACAAGCAGACAACATTTTACGTTACTTCAATTTTCTCTTTCATTCACTTAATCTTATTTCATCTCTTTTCGCTGCCGTATTTCAGGCCATAAGCTCGCCCGCCGCCGTAAAACTCTAACCTGACACAGTTGTCAAACCACGAAAACCACAGCGCAATATCTCGTTTTATGGATCGCTGTTTGTCGTTAAACTGGTGAGCGCATTTTTCCTCTTCGTCGGTTTTGCTTTCTTGGTTTCCCCTCTTCCGTTTCTATTATTTTCTGCCTCTTCCTCACTCTTCTTTTTCTGACTTTCCTACTCCTTCATTTTCTTTTTCTCCATTTCCTTTCCTTTTTCGTCTGCTTTCTCCTCGGTTTTACTTTCTTGGTTTCCCCTCTTCGTTTTTTATTATCCTCTACCTTTTTCTCCTTTTTATGGCTTTTCTCCGTTATCTTAATTTTTCTGGCTTTCCTCCCCCTTTATTTTCTTTTTCTTCCATTTCCTTTTTCGTCATCTTTTTCTTTGGTTTTATTTTCTTGGTTTCCCCTCTTGTCTTTCTTCTTTTTCTGCTTTTCCTTTTCTTCTTTCCTCCTTCTTCCTTTTCTGCTTATACTTTTTATCCTGCTCTCTCTTCTTCCGTTGTTGTTTTTCTTTTCTTTTTCTTCCTTTTCTGCGTCTTCTCATCCTTCTTATTTTTCTTCTTCTTCTTAATCTTTTTCTACTTCTTCCATTCTGGCGGTGTTGCTTTCTTCTTCTTCTTCTTCTTCTTCTCCCTTTCTTCTTCATTTTCTTCTTTTTCCTCTTCTGCTTTTTTCATCCTTTCTTCGATATCATTTTATTACTTTAATTCTCATTCTTTACCTATTCGTTAGTTTTATTTCCTTACATCTTTTTATATCAAATTTACATCTTAGAAGAGACAGAGAACGAGGCACATGGGATGGAAGGAGGGGTTGAAAAGAGGAAAGGAATAAGAGACACACAGAAAATAAAGAATAAAGAAAGGAATACGAAAGTAAAGAGGAAAAAGAGTAAATGAAAAATAAAGAAAGAAAACGCGCAAAGATAAGACAATAAATAAATGACCAAAGGAGGAAAAAGGGAAGAGACAAAATAAGCAAAACCAAAATATAAGCAAAGAAACTAATCGAGAGAGGAAGGAAAGGAGAGAGAGAGAGAGAGAGGGGGGGGGGGGGAAGGAGAGAAAGAGGGTGAGAGAGTGAGAAAGAGAGAGGTAGAGAGAGGGGGGGGGGGGAGGAGAATGAGAGAGAGAGGAAAGAATGGAGAGAGAGAGAGAGAGAAAGAGAGAGAGAGAGAGAGAGAGAAGAAAGGAGAGTGAGAGAAAGAGAGAGAGAGGGGGGGGAAAGAATTAAGAGAGGAAAAAATTGAGAGAGAGAGAGAGAATAAATGCCACAGAAGTTCTCACCCTAAAAACTTTGACTAATTGACCGGCATCCGTCCAATGGGCCCCCCTACCCCCCCCCCACCCCCCACATCCCACTCCACGCCATGCACAATGTTTTTGAAGCTCATTAAAAGTTTAGGTGCATGACGCCCCCCCCCACCCCCCCGCACCCGGCCTCACTCAAAACACCTTCCTCGCGGCTCATAGGAAGGAGTGGGATTTAGTCTTAATTTTTTCTGTTTTTTTCTGGTCTTACTTTGAAGTATTTATTTTCATTCTAGCCTTGTTTAACTTTCTTCTTATATATATATATATATATATATATATATATATATATATATATATATATGTGTGTGTGTGTGTGTGTGTGTGTGTGTGTGTGTCCGTGTGTGTGTGTATGTGTGTGTGCATCATCCCGGATTAAAGACCATCTCTTATCTACACTTTCTTAAAGCATTAATCCACTGCAACTATAACTGTGAAATATACGGCATACGAAGAGGGAAGGACCGAGTGTTTTCTATGTTTAAGGCTTTCGGATAACAGTACTCTCCATCTCTGTTGAATTTACATTATATCCTGTTTGACGACGGGTCTCTGTACTGAACAACTGAATTTTTGTTTGGGCTGGTTTATCGGGGGGAAATATGCCGATCCACTCCATATATATTCGGAGCTTCTCGAGGTTCATTGAATATTGTTTTGATAATAATAGCATCGTGCTTACATGGTTGTAAGTCTAGGAGGCCGTAAAGAGAGAGAGTGAGAGAGAGAGAGAGTGAGGAAGAAAAATGATAGAAAATATATATATAATATATATAATAATATATATATATTATAAAAATAATAATAAAAATAATATGTCTATATAGTAATGGTGTGTAGTGTGTGTGTTACATATATATGTGTGTGTATGTAATATATAAACTTATAAAAATAAATATATATAAATAGATATATATATATATATGTTATATATTGTAAGTGGATGTGGGGTTTGTACAGTTAGATGTGTGGAGGGTATTTATAGTTACGATATATTATTGTGATTGATTATTTTTGATATTTGTAGTGGACAGGGAGATATAGGTATCCGCCTGAGTTATGGTTATTTTACTTGCATAGATAGAATACAGTGATATTTGATATGTTATAGAGTTTAGATTGGTTAGGTGTGTGGGGGGCGTGCGGGGGGCGGTGGGGTGGGTGGGAGGGGTGTGGGGGGGGTGTGGGGGGGTGGCGGGGGGGGCGGGGGGGGGGGGTGTGGGGGGGGGGGGGGGGGGATGGTGGGTGTATTATTTGGGTGGGGGGGGGGGGTGGGGGCGGGTGGGGGGGGTGGTAGATAAATGACAGACTCACACACTCTCACATCACACTCACACACACAAACAAACTCTGTGTGAGTGTGTGTGCTGTGTGTGTGTGTGTGTGTGGTGTCGTGTGTGGATGAAGTGTGAGTGTGTGGGTGTTTAATCTCAATCTATCTGTCTAAATCTACGTTAAGTCAACTGTCAACTACTATCATATATCTCTATCCTCAATCTGGACCACTCACTCTCACTCACGGTGTGTGAGTTGTGAGTAGTGAGATTGTTTTGTGTGAGGATTATTGTGATAGTGTGTGTGGGTATGAGTGATGTGTGGGTGTGTGAGTTTAACGTGAGGGTAGTGTACAGGTGTGGTGGGGGGTGGGGTAGGAGAGTTTTCGTGGGGTTGGCGGTAATGCAAGAGCAGGGTGGGCGTGTTGGGCGGGGTTGTGGGGGGGGGGGCAGTTGAGGGTGTGGCAGTGTGGGGGTAGTGGGTGGGGGGCCGGGGGGTGGGGGGTGGCTTCGGGCGGGGTTTTGGGTAAGTCGGGATGTGGGGGAAGAAGGTAAGAGTTGTCTGGGCGGATGGAATGGGGATGGGATGGTTCTGAGTTGAGGAGGATGGAGGTGCACGACAGTGGGGGTTGTTATGGGACGAGGGGTGGTGCCTCTGGGGATGGGGGAGTAGGGAGTGGGGGGGGTGGGAAGGGGGAAGGCCGGGGGGGCGGGCTGAGGGTGGGGCGGAGGCGGGGGGGGGGGGGGGGGGTGCGGTAGGGGACTGGTGGAGAGAGAGATCGATGCGCGAGCGACGAGGCGAGAGGCAAGCGAGAGAGAGGAGCGAGAGAGACGAAGAGAGAGAGAGAGCGAGAGAGAGGAAGTCGGAGCGAGCGAAGAGAGCCGATCGCGCGCGGCAGACGCGCGAAGAGCGAGAGGAGCGTTGGGGAATGAGTGTGTTACGTGAGTGAGTGGAGTGAGAGCGCTGAAGGGGGGGGACGACGGGGGGAAACGGGGGAAGGGGGGCAGGGGGGGGGGGGGGGGGGCGGGGGGGGGGGGGCACGACGGGCGGGGGGGGGGGGGGGGGGGGGGGGGGGGGGTGTGGGGACAACCAGCGCGACGCAGCACACCACCGAAACCACAAAGGGGCACACAGATCAACCGCGCCCCACATGAGCAACGAGCTAACAAAACTGCGGGCCCTCCGAAACACCCTAGGGCGGGGGGGGGTAGAGATACTAACAGGGCACCAGCCGGGAAAACAGTAGCCAAAAGGAATCCAACCACCCACAAGTAAATGGGGCATCACACGGACGCAGACGCTGCATGGATAAAGATCGGAAACACAGCATAGGCAAAGGGCGAAACCCAGGACCAAACCATCACCTACAACAGCAGCTCTCAAAAAACTGA
>NC_061861.1:6875333-6877833 GCF_019202785.1 Penaeus chinensis | reverse complement strand
TGTGTATGTATGTATGTATAAGTTTATATAAATATATATATATATATATATATATATATATATATATATATACAGAACTAACACAAAAACACATCAACAGGATAATAAAGATGATAAGAAAACAAAGCGAGATGAAAATAGTGCCTGGGCTGATAAAGGGGCGTGTTGTTGCTTTTGTGTTGGTACTGATGATTGTGCTGTGATTGATGATGCGATGTTTGAACTGTTATTAGTGTTGTTGTTGTTGTTTATATCCTTATTATTTTCACTATCATCATTACCACTATCATATTCATTATCGAGTTATCTTGATTGCTATCATTATGATCATTATCATTATTATGAATATCGTTAATACCATTATTATCATCATTACCATTTCCATCATCATCACTATCACTACCATCATCACACAACCTTCACCATCAATTAAAATCAGCGTTCGCATTGGTCAGCCGCTTTCTATGATTCCCTACGAGCCACCCACGAGGCCGGTGTGGAGGGGCGTGGTCACTTTCCCCTTGTTATTCGAACCAGATCTTGCCTTGAGGACGCAAGTTGGGTGGGAGCAGCTCCTCCGAACAACGCGAGGGCCTTAACGCACCGCTTTTCCGAGTCATAACCTCTGTGTGAACCTTCAGAGAAAAATGGACCAATGGTTTTCACTCTGAAAGGGCAACCTGAATAGTTCATTTTACTGATTGAAGACTTTTTTCTGCAATTTCCGAGGGTCTGTCACTTCCCCAGAACACATTATTTTTTTGGAACTGATTTTTCCAGAGAGCAGAATGCGCCTCATTTTGAAAATCAAATCAAATCTGAAGTTAACTTAATCCTTCTCCATCTTGTCCAAAAAAAAAATTCAGGCATTTCCTTCCTCTCGACCAGATCAGCATTCATCAGCTCCTGAACACCCTGTATTTTGCAAGAAAATTATCATTTCAAATTTCCTTTTGATGGCAAGCTCACCCTTCGAATCGAATTTCCATAGACTCTACGCTTCCTCCATTTAAGCTCAGCTGCCCTCGGGTGTGTGCTTCTCGTGGCATCGTCAGCTGTCCGGCCGTGAGACTGTTTGCGACTTAACACAGTCCCACGAGTTTCATGTTCCTTATACCAGTCTTCAATACGACGCTAACTGGGAGCTTCGGCCCTGCTCAAAATGAGTCGCGGGAGTCTCCCTTTGCAGCCCTGTAGGAGCCACACCGACGATACTTTCCCTTGGAATTCCCAAATAGGCTTTCGTAGATTCGTGGGACCGCCGTGCTTCCGAAAGGAGTTGGCGTCACTTATTGTAATTCATTGACGCCAACTTCAATATTTTTATGATTATTATAACCATCATGATTATCTTTACCTCCGCTGTTGCTCTCAGTATAGTCATCTTTATTATCATGATTATCAATCATTATCCACATTAGTAGTGATATCATTATAACTATTACTATGATTACTGTTGTTGTTGTCATCATTATTATTATTATTATTATTATTATCATTATTATCATTATTATTATTATTATTATTGTTATTATCATTATTATTATTATTGTCATCATTACTATTATCATTATTATTATTACTATTATTATCTATTATTGTCATCATTATTACCATTACTATTATTATCATTATCATTATCATCATCGATTTTATTATGATTATTATTAATATTCTTACCATCATCTTCATCATTTTCATCATCATCATCACCATTAACGTCATCATCATTACTATTATTGTCATCGTTATTGATATCATTATTATCATTATCGTGATTATTATCATTATTAATATCATTATCATTATTATTTTTATTACCTTTACTATTATTATCATTATTATTATTATTATCTTTATTATTATTACTGTTGTTGTTATTACCATTATCATTATCATTATTATCATCATTATTATTATCATTATTATCATTATTGTTATTACCATTATTACTACTACTACTTCTATTGTTAATTACTGTTATTATTACCATTATTATTATTATCATCATCATCATTATTATCCTTATCATCATTACTGTTATTTATATTATTACTACTACTACTACTATTGTTAATTACAGTTATTATTATCATTATTATTATTATCATCATCATCATTATTATTTTCATTACCATTACCAGGGGGAGTAGTAGTAGTATAATGATCATCATCATAATCATCACATCATTATCACCATTAATACTATGATTGTTATCATTAAAATTATCATTGTTATCATTATTATTATTATCATTACTATCATTATTATCATTACTATCAATATTACCATTATCCTTCTCGTCACCATAACCATTACTGTCATTATTATTATCATTATCATTATCATTATTATCATTATTATTATCCTCATTATCTTTATTGCAATTAAAAAGTCCACTGTTAAAATACTGCAGAAGTATAATATAAAATTTTCGATATGATGTATTTTCTTGTAAAATATAAGCACAAATAGAAAAATAAAAGGAATATCGACATA
>NC_061861.1:6867833-6870333 GCF_019202785.1 Penaeus chinensis | reverse complement strand
GACATTCCTGGATAGATGATGTTCTTTCTGTTAGTTCCACCAGTGGGAGGGCCCTTCTTTGTGGGTGCTATGTTTATTCAGGTTCACTTCTAAGCATTTTTTCATTCGCCTCAGAAGAAGGCTAGTGTGGTAACTGACTGCTGCCACGTCAAAATAGTTGCAGACACGAGCAGCATCTGGGTACAGCGAGTAACCGCAGAATTAAATTTTTTCGCTTACATTTATCGTTTATATTTTATAGTGTTTCTATAATGGTACCAGGATGAATAGTAACGTCATTGTTTTGCTTAAATTCCTTGTATATTATCATATTGTGAATTTGAACTGTAACTTCGTCCTCTTTGTAAAAAAAAAAAAAAAGAACAATACTACACAACATGATTATACCATCTTGCACCTATCGTTTTGATACTTATATGTATATGTATACGTCATTTCAGATTTCTTTTTTGCAACGGTGTAATGCTACCTTTCTAACAATTATAATAATAATAATAATAAATATGATATCAATGATGATAATACTAATTACGATAATAATAATATTAATAATGATAATAAAAATAAAAATAATGATAATAATAATAATAATGATAATGAAAATAATGATAATGATAGTAATAATGATAATAATAACAATAATGACAATAATGATAATAATAATAATCATACTGATAATAATAACAGTAATGAGTATGATGATAATTATACTATTATTATAGTAATAGTAATGATAATGATGATGAACATGAAAATCTTCATCCCATTAACCTGGATTTGTTTTGGATTGATATTCTGATGTTTCATGATTATTGTTTTCTTTCTGTGCATACTGGAATACTGAAGTAATAAAAGGTTAAAAAAGACAAGTGAACATAACAGATATAGACAAAACAGTAATGAGAATAAGCAAAAACAATAGCATTAAAAACGTGTGCTGTTCTCTGCGTTTTTGTTCCTCCTTAATGCAGGTTGCAATTGGCAATCCTGCAATAATTGGGGGATCAAAAAGTGATTTTGTGCGGCGTCGGAGGCGAGGCTCTCGATATCACGCAATAGCGCGGCTTTGGGTAAGAAGATAATGTTGTTCTAAGGTATTAATGTTAAGACAAAGTAATGACTTTCTGTATTTAATTTCCCGAAAAATAGATTGTACTTTGACGCGTATAAGTGATTGGTGTTTTCGGATAGAATATTTCCAGGCAGTATAGCGATTTTGCGAATTTGAAGAAAGAAAAACAGAGTGCATTTATAAGTCTAAAACCGTAGGTCTGTATCTCGCACTAATGATGTTGCGTAAAAAAAGTCCCTAATATTATCATAACTTCCGCTGCAATTAACTTTTGCTATCTGGTAATGAGTGTAATAACAATTTTCCTACTTGTCAGTAATTATCTAAATGATTATCACTAACATTATATGAGGATTATAATCTAGTCATTGTAATCAGTATAGATGAAATGGCAACATTAGGGAGCCTCTTATATTTTTCCCCTTTTCTGTTCCTAGTTTTAAGCCATTTCAGGAAACGATTCATATGTTTTAAATTACATTCAAAAACATGTGTTGATATGAAAGGCGTGTCAAGGAGAATGTGAGAAAGGGAGAGAGAATGGCCGTGCGAGAAGTAGACAGACTGACAGACAGATATATGAACAGACAGATAGATAGATAGATGGAAAGATAGATAGATAGAAAGAAAGAGATGGAGAGATAAACATACAGGCAGGCAGATAGGGAAACAGAGAGACAAACAGACAGATAGGCAGGCAGAACGAAAGACAGAAAAATAGTCATATAGACAGATACACAGAAAGGTGGTGGCTTTCGCAACTGTATGTATCACATCTTTTGTTGTCTAAAGTTTTTTGGAAAAGCCTATTTTCTCTTTTTCTGAGAAGGAGAACTCTTACCCACATTTAAAAAGGAAAAATCATCCCCAGCATCAGCAGGCCGGTGCCATCGCGGGAGATAAGATGCTCAACTTTTCAAATCCTACACTACGTTCTCATCAGTGGAAGGGCCAGGCCGTGTTGCCAACTCTACACGAATATTTGCTCCTTAAACAGAAAAAAAATATCATACTTATACTTGTATTTGTTTTGAGATAAGTGTGAATGAATCTGTAGAGACGAATATAGGCGTCATAATGTTGATTCAAATTGGTGGAAATGAAAGTGTATTTTAGCATGTATATCTCTATACATAAGTATATATACATACACAAAACGTTTTACGGATATTCCGACGACCACCGTTTTCTTGATTTTAACGTAGAAGTAGAAAGGAAATTATATTCCACAACTATTATTTCCGACTTATTATATGACATAAGTCTACGGATAATACCCGTATTTCACTTACTTGTACGGATATCTTGAGTGTAATATTTCGGTTTCTACCATTATTCTGTGAGTTAAATTGAAGTGCATGTTTCACCAATGATTGAATTCTCCTTTTGAGAACTCAACAGCGCTAATATTGAGTCATCATGAGTAAA
>NC_061861.1:6827833-6855333 GCF_019202785.1 Penaeus chinensis | reverse complement strand
ATGTGCGCGTGTGTATAAAGCAATTCACATTATAAAACCCTTTTAAACTTTTAAGTTCTCGACCTGTTATCAAGTGAAAGAGCGTGTTCATTATAAAAGAATAATAAATGGACATGGCGGAACGATAACTTACAAACTTGCAAATTTGATAATTTGCCAACAGTATAACGGATAACAAAGTTACCTCCCTTTTATAGCTCGTTAATGGGAACGACTTGCTCTAGCCAATTAAGATATACAAGAATGACGTCATTTTTATTGTTAGGATTGTTATTGCTTAAATCCTTGTTATTATTTCTGAAGTCGCCTTTGTTTTAATCAATATTATCATTGTCGGTATTATTACTGTCACTGTTAAGGATGCGTTAATATTATTATCCATCGAGGAATATCTTTTAACACTTTTTCTTTTAATCAATGGTATGGGGATTTTTACCATGCTGTTACTATTTACCATTACTTTCATTATTATGACGAATAGTAGTATACATATTTAATTATTTCAATACTGCCCAATTACGTCAAAACATCTTGAATACAATGCACTTACACATTTTACATAAATACTGTATATATGTTAATTAAGAAATCTAACACAATAGATGTATTCGGAATGTATTCTAGAAACTCGGCAATAGTTATAACAAGAGACATGCCAATAACTGCAAATATTGACACGAAGAGCAATTAGCAAAACGAAGTAAAAAAAAAAAATCGAAAAACATATCGCCCACACAGGACAACCTCCCTTAGCCGTAAAAAAAAGCAAGGGACGGGTAAAGCGACGAAATACGAGACAATAAAGAGAAAGAAAGGAAAAGGAGAAAGAGAAAATAGTGTCAATAGCTTCTGTTGACGGAATGGGTTTTGCGATAAAGGGAGGGAAACGGAAAGGGAAAAAAAGGATTCTCTTTGAAGACGGGGAAAAAACACTCCACCGCTGGACTGAACGTCGACGAGAGAACAAGGTATTGTTAATAAAGCGTTGTGTTCTGTGGAAGTTACGTGGGGTTTTATACCGATTTTTATTAAATCAAATGTGAATGATTTATTACCGTTATCATTATTATTATCATGAGTTATTATTATCATTAGTATTAAAACATTATCATTGTTAGTATTATTATAATTATTATTAAAACATTACCATAGTTATTTTCATTATCATTATTATTGCCATTGTTTTATTATTATCATCATTATTGTTACTATTATCATTATCATTATCATTTTATTACCATTATTATTATCATTATTATTATCATTATTATCATCATCATCATCATCATCATCATCATCATCATCATCATCATCATCATCATCATCATCATCATCATCATCATCATCATCATCATCATCATCACCATCACCATCACCATCACCATCATCATCATCTTCATCATCATCATCATCATTATCATATCTATTTTATCAAAGGTAGAAAAGATATTTCATTTGCAAGGACGTAAAAGCCTCAGATCTTGTTGATTATCAGATATTCGCTGTCTCAGCAATTTGAATTTTGTTGATAGTAAAGAAAGAGAAAACGGAATAAGAATTAATCAATGGATGTTATTCAGCGTCGATCTGGTGGCTCTAAAGAAAAAAATATATATATATTGAATTAATATTTAATTTCAAAAATCGTCAGAGAAAATAGTTGTTCCTGAGAGAGAGAACGAGAGAGAGAGAGAGTGAAAAGGGAAAAGTTCAAAGTAAAAATAAATACGACGCAGCTAAGATAGCGAAAAATAATCGTATACGAATACAGAGGTGAAAAATCAGGAGAATGTTAGATTGTTTTTGAGAAAGAGAGAAAGTGAGAGAGAGAGAGAGAGAGAGAGAGAGAGAGAGAGAGAGAGAGAGAGAGAGAGAGATTAAACAAAACAAAAATAAGACTCAACATCAACGAAAGACAGATAAGAAGATGAAGAAGAAGACAAAAATACGTTTACGAATCCCCCTCATTTGCATATCGGAGAAATTACCGCCCTGTGATCAAGACAAGGCGGGCGTTAAATGATACATTCCGGCCGTCGCTGGTTATGAGGCTAAGCTCGACCTCCGAGTTAATCTGCTTTTTTTCTTTCTTTCTTTTTTTGTAGGGGGGTACTTTTATTGTTGCAGTTATTATAATTATTACTATAAAAAAAATATATCATTGCTAAAAGAACTATTCCAGATAATGGAATCAAAAAATGATATAGGACATTCTCATTTAAGATAATAGTACTACCAATATTATTGTTATAATTATCCTTATGTTTTCAATACTGTGCATCGTTATTAGAATTATTGATATTGTGCATTATCATCAACAACATTACCCATGGAGGGCGGTATTGCAACAATGAGGGAGACAAGACAAGCATTACACGAGGTGGAATTTATGGCATAATTATTCGAGGGAACTTTTAGCACGTCCTCGGGAATGAGAGTGTACAGAGGGAGGGAAAGTAAGAACGAAAAAATATGAAATGAAAAAGATGGGGGAGGGGGGGCACTCACTTGCTGATTGAAAGGCTTTGAGACAGAGGCAAGGTATCGCCCAGGAAAGGACATTTTCCTTTTGATGTAAAAACAGATGTATCCAAGTGCAGGAATGTACAAAGACACGAATATATCCACTGGAACAAAAATTATTTATAGGCGTTGAGTTCGCAGGAAGGTGGGTGGTTTTCAAACATTTCGCTGAAAATAAAAGATAAAAAGCAGGCGGCACTTTTTTGCTGTGAAGAGAAGATATATCACAATAAAACTTTTATTTCTTGTCCTCTTCTGTGTTTACCTCGAGGGAAATTACAACTAAAATTCTGCTGTTTAACAATAAATCGACAGTTAACTAATACACAAAGGGTTATCTGAGGAAACACACAAAATCTATGCAAAGTGAAAGACAGAGAAACTGAATATCTCTCACCCCCAAACCCTCGTTTTATTCGCTAAATATTTAGGTGATTTATTTCCCGTTTTCCAAACAAAGTGCAAAATAAAAAGCACGGCTGAAAACCGATAGGAATCAAACAAAAAATGGAGATAAGAGTGTTACTGAACGAGGTCAAAAAAATTCTTATCGTTTGTGAATATCAGTGCATAGGAAAAAAAGAAAGAAAGAAGATAAAAAAAAGAAAAAGACCAAAGAAATACGGAAAAGAAAAAGAAAACGCATGAGCCATCTTTCCGCTATGTTTTCGGAATAGAAATGTATTGCGCGTTAGGAAATGCTCGGAAAAAGGTCATACACTCTCCGCTAAAAGTGAAAACTAAAAAGAAACTCAAAAAAAGTCGCGGATCTGAACACAGTTGAGATCGTAATAACTTATGGGAACAGAATTTTTAGTAAGGTGCTGTGTGGACTCGAAACCGCCTGGGCTCCGTAAGACAGGTGGGAGGGAAGTCTTTATTTCCCCAAAAGTCTTTATTTTTGGAGTGTTATAGGTTTCCTTTTGCGATGATTGGATTTTCTTGGGCAATCGGTAGCTCTTTTCACTGCATTTTGCACACGTACACACACACATATATATACATACACATACCTGTGTGTGTGTGTGTGTGTGTGTGTGTGTGTGTGTGTGTGTGTGTGTGTGTGTGTGTGTGAGTGAGTGTTTGTGTGTGTGTGTGTGTGTGTGTGTGTGTGTGTGTGTGTGTGTAGTATGTTTGGTGTGTTTGAGAGAGAGAGAGAGAAAAACAAAAACAAAAAAAGTATATATATATATATGTATATATATAGATATGTATAAGTATGGTTAATGATAAACGTCAAATATAAGATGATTTCTTTTACATGAATGTACAATTATTTGCATGCATGAATAAATGCACTCATACAAGTAATTATATTTCTGGCGTGTTATAGGCCATTCCTTCCCCTTCATAGTGATCGGATATTCTGTATTCTGAAATGTGTTTCCTTCTTTACATTCTGCATACGAAGGAGGTGGAGCGAAGCCGGACGAAGAGAGTGAAGCGATGCGATGGTTTATCATTCAACGACGAACCTCTCTTAAGCACAGGCTGGTAATTAATCCTTATGCAAATGATTTTTTTTTTTTAGTTTCATTAAGGTCTTGCGTTTGCTTGTGATGATAAAGCCTGTTTTTTTCTGTTATTCCCCAGCTCCTTTTGTCTATATTGTATTATGTATATGAATATATGAATACACGGTTGCTTACACACACACACAAAAATACACACACACACACACACACACATACACACACACACACACACACACATACACATATATATATATATATATATATATATATATATATATATATATATATATATACACATATGTGTATGTATGTGTATGTGTCTGTATATTTTTTTCCTCGGATAACCGATAACCCTTTCTTCTTATTTTCTTTCCACTTCATTTATAACATATCTTTCTTTTATCAGATAACTGATATCTGTTGGTAAAATTTCCCCGTCATTTGCATATATATCTATTCTAGTTTGGGTGTTGTTCTTGCTTATCAGTTTTTGTTTTTTGTTTTTGTTTTACTTTGTCTTTCAAATTTTCGGAAAGTTTGCTTGGAGACAAGTTCCGAATTCCTTTTGTGTGTCGCGCACATTCTTCCGCTATATTACTGTGTGTTTGTGTGAGCATATATGTGAAAACACTTACACAAACATTTTATACATATATACATACATACACACACACGCACACACGCACGCACGCACGCACGCACGCACTCACGTACACACACACACACACACATATATATATATATATATATATATATATATATATATTTATTTATAAACATATATATACATATATATATATGTGTGTGTGTGTGTGTGCGTGTGTGCGTGTGTGTGTGTGTGTGTGTGTAGAAGAGGTATGAATGAGAATGAATATCTTCACAATACAAGAGATGTATTACATCTCTTGTATTGTGAAGATATTTATTCCCATTCATACCTTTTCTACATTTTTCAACATGAATACGGTTCATTTATATATATATATATATATATATATATATATATGTGTGTGTGTGTGTGTGTGTGTGTGTGTGTGTGTGTGTGTGTGTGTGTGTGTGTGTATGTGTGTGTGTGTGTGTGTGTGTGTGTGTGTATGTGTGTGTGCGTGTATTTATGTACGTACATATATATATATATATATATATATATATATATTGTAAGGGTAGTTATCAATCTATAATGAGGAGCCCGACTCAAACCCCAGCCTCGCGAAGCGAGCTGAAGCCTCTCGTGAAGCGAGAACGGCTTAGGGACGCAAATAAGGGTCCCGTTCACTCCCCTGAACAACTTGATACAGATCCTGGGCCTGTAAAATGGTAGCGGGCAGTGACCCAGGATCCTACGCAGGCTTGATATGTACCTTGAGCGGAGAAAATATAGACAAGTCCTTGTGGCTCAGCCTAACATTTAAAAGAGGACGAATAAAAGAAGAAACTGAACTAAAAACTGCTGAAGGCACTAAAATGTAAAATTAATACATACTAAAATTACGTTACTTTAATAAAATCCGAAATAAGAACAAGAAATTTACGTTAACCTACGTTAAAACGTTAAATATTAAACTTAAAAGGAAACTGAAGATTAAAAGCAAAGAGGGAAAGCCGAATCCTGAAGGGCTTCGGTCAAAATACGTCTAAAAGTACTTAAAAACATTGAGCACATCATAAAACACACATAAAAAAGACAACGTCCAGCAAATAACCTAGGCAAGTAACGGGAAGTCTGCTCAGTACAACCTTTGTTCTGGTGACGTCTCAGGCTGAAGTAAATCCAGAGGGGGTGACACAAACACAGGTTCAGATAGATCTCTCTTTATTGTTATGGCCGTCCCGTATTTATACACGGACGTCTTGGTGACGTCACTGCCTTCATTTTCATCTTTTCATAAATAAATATAATTAAAATGTGAAAAATACATAAAAATATAGAAAAGTAACCGAGAATGATAAAAAAGTAAACGGGCTAAGACAAATAATTAAAATCATTGAAAAATAAAGCTTCTTAAAAAGTCCTGACGTCATTGACATCGCCGAAAAGCTGAAAAGACGATGTCAGTAACGTAAAACAGGAATAAAAACATTAACAGGGTAAAATAATAAAATCAAAATACAAATACATATAATAAAAAGACAATTTTACAATATAAAAAGGACAAACCCCGTCATGCTCATCTATAAATCGAAAAAAAGAGCTAAAATAAGAACACGTAAAATAAATCTTAATTTAAAAAGGAACAATTAAAATGACGATCAAAATCTTTAAAAACACTAAATAAAATATTACGGAGGCAAACTTTAAGAACCTAAACAATAAAAGACATCAATCATTACTTAAAAGAACGCAATAAAATACAGAAAACGTGATGACTGCAACTTAGAAAATGTGGCTACAAAAAGGGAAACTAAACTAAAAGTGAGCAGGGGTAAAAATAACAGCAAAAAAAAAGATGTCCCACGCAGGGGAAACGGAGATTATCTGGACACCCCATCTGGATTCTGCTGCGACTCTCAGAGGAGAGGTTTGAAGAACCTCCACAATCCTCCCATAACCATGGGTCGAAGCAGAAAGCGAAGACAACCTGAAACAGAAGAAAGGTTGGCCTGAGCCCCGTTACTTGCCTCAACAAACTAGTATAGTGCAGACAGCTGAACGTGTCTTGCACATAAAATCATAAGAAAAGACAATATAAATAATACAAAGGAGTCAGTGCTGCGTCATCTGCTCATCTGGGGGCAGGTTTCTCGAGGGTCGCGTGTCTCGGCAAACATGCCTACTGGCATCAAACTCTGGCTCCATCACCAAAGAGGTCATCACAGCAACCCAAGGGTCATCTGGGTTTGGTGGGTTTGGATCATCTATACCATCATCCTCTTCTTCATCACTGTCACTCGTGCCATATGACAGTTCAGCCGGTGGATGATAAGCCTTCAGGTGATTCAGGTGAGCTTTCAACTGGACTTCTGTTTCGAGGTCTTCAATCTCGAAGGCGACTGGACCTAGACGTCTTATAATCCTGGCAGGACCTCTCCATTTCCTGGTGAGAGGGGGTAGACCGCCCATCTTGTGCCGGTGCTCAAAGTACCACACTAATGCGCCTTCAGTTGGCTGGAATTCCACCTTCTTGCCTTTGTCGTACTGCTTTCCATAAATCTGACGTGCTTCCCTTGAGGGTTTCACAGCTGCTTGGCGGGCCTCTCGTAAACGTGCTTGCAGATTTATGTTCTCATCAAACACGGCTTCATTGGTGAGACCAATCTGGAAGTTAGCATGGCGGCCTGTTAACATATACAGGGGTTGCTCTCCAGTCGTCCGATGGATAGCTGAATTGATCTGCAGCCGCAACTCAGGAACAAATTGGTGCCAAGTTCGTGGGCGATCATTTACTAATGTGGTAAGGGCAGACTTCACCACACGATTTGTGCGCTCAATCATTCCATTTGCTTGAGGATGGTAGCGAATGGTGTAGTGGTTCGTGGCGTGCATTAGTTTAGCGAGCTCCTGGAACAGGTTGCTTATAAACTGGACTCCATTGTCGGTCTGGATAACCCTAGGAGGGCCAAAGAGGGTTACCCAATGGTCCAGAAAGGCTCGGTGGACAGCGACAGCAGTAATTTTCCTCAACGGTATGATCTGCAAATACCGTGAATGCTGGTCTATAATGGATAATGCCCAGCGGACTGGAATGCTTGGCCCAAAGTCCATAATGTCCATCGAGACTCGTTCCAATGGAAAACTAGCCAAGGGTGTGTCAGCCATAGGAACTTTCTGCCTGTCGCCTCTAGATTGTTGGCAAATCTCACAACACTCCACATAATGTCGTACATCTTTCAGCATGTTTGGCCAGTAGAACATTGATCTTGCGTTTTGAAATGTTCGATGGATACCTGGGTGGGAAGCTAGTGGAGGCAGGTGGGCTGCTTTCAATGCTGAATTCCGTAGAGTGACTGGAACCACTAGTTGGTAAGCAATCCGATCTGGTAGACTCTTCAACCGATAGAGGACACCTTCCTTCAGCTCAAAATCATCAAGAGGAAGAGGAAGTTTCTTTGTTGGTACATTTCCTCCCTGCAAATAACTACAAATCTCCGCAAGCTGAGGGTCTGCTCTCTGTTCTTCTGCTAGATTTTCAGGTGAAAGCTCCGTTATTGTCAGCTTTGCAACTTGTCTGGAGAGTAAATCTGGAACTTTATTCGTGGGACCCTCTTTGTATCGGATGTTAAAATCGTAGAAAGACAAGTCATGAGCGAACCTCGTCATTCTTGGAGACTTGGTTTTTCTGCTGAACACATATACTAATGGTCGGTGGTCGGTGTACACTGTGAAGCGCCTTCCATACAGATAAGAATCAAAAGTTCTGACTCCTTCCACAACACCCAGAGCCTCTAAGTCAATAGCTGGATAGCGAGTTTCTGCATCCCGGAGCTTTCTACTAAAATAAGCAACTGCATGTGGTGTCTGGTGATCATCTCTTTGCATGAGACAGGCTCCTAATGAGATGCTAGAGGCATCAGTGTGAAGCTCAAACTCCTTGGAGAAGTCAGGTTGGCGTAAGACAGGAGCAGATGTCAGCTTATCTTTCAAAGTTCCAAATGCTGCTTGTTGTTCAGGTCCCCAGGTCCAGGCTTGGTCCTTCCTCAGCAGGAGATGTAATGGAGATGCTAGGGTTGCATATCCAGGAACATGCTTCCTGAAAAATCCCGTTGCTCCCAGGAAACGTCGAACTTCCCTGACTGTTCGTGGTGGAGGGGTGTTAGATATAGCCAACACCTTATCTCTGTTTGGGGAGACTCCATCAGGTGAAATCGTAAACCCAAGGAAGTCTATGGTTGTTGCAGCAAACTGACACTTCTCCATGTTAAGCTTTAGACCAGCCAATGAGAGCAACTGCAAGGTCTCATCTAGATCCTGAAGGTGTTGGTCAAAGTTGTGGCTGTAGATGATAACGTCATCTAGGTAGGCTAGGGTATGACGTCCCAGTACTGATGACAAGACAACATTCATTGTTCTCTGGAATGTGGTTGGAGCTGTGGATAAACCAAAAGGAAGGCGGCAGAACTGGAAGAGTCGGTAGCCATCTGAAAATGCCGTCTTTGGCCGGTCGGATTCTTCCACTTCCACACTCCAGTATGCAGCGCGAGCATCTAGAGTTGTAAAGATGTTCTTCGGGCCTAGTTTATCGATGAGTTCGCTGATAAGTGGCAGAGGATATGTATCTCCCTTGGTCACTGCGTTCAAGCCACGGTAGTCAACACAGAACCTGAGAGCTCCGCCCTTCTTCTTCACTAACACAACTGGGCTCATCCAGGGTGATGTTGACTCCTCAATGACCCCTGTACGAAGCATGGAGTCACACTGCTCTCGAATGACTTGCCGTGTTGATTGAGGCAATCTCCATTGTCGGATACAAACAGGCTTGGCATCTCCTGTATCGATTTGATGCTTAATCCCAGGGACTAAACCTACTGCTTCCTCACCACCATCAAAGAGCCCCTTGAAACGACAAAGCAAGTCAGTCAGCTTATGGCGTTGGGGGTCTTCAAGGTGGCTGAGATCTGGCAATGTGTGATGATCCTGGCATGCATCATTCTCCAGGAGTTCGGCGGCTTCGCAGGCGGCAATGGCAATGGATGGCGGCAGCTCTGTGTGTCCAACCTCCAACTCATCATCATACCCAAAGTTCTCCACTCCATATTGTCGGTCAAAGCCATCTTCTTCCCACTCGAAGTCGACACTCTCACCATTTTCAAGGGAATCAGACTCGACAGGACAGTAGTTGGACCTGGCGACGTCTTCCTCGGGTATTTCGGGCAGGGGTCGAGATGGGTCATTGCTGTAGATGGCTTCTACCTGCTCAGCTGTTCCAAGGCGTGTTCCATTGTGGAGAACCATCTGTTTGGGAGTTGCATTCACTACCCACACAGAACACCGACGATTCTTTACTTTGGTGACGGCATGGGGTAGGAGAAGTCCTTTAGGCATGGTTGGAATTACAAGGACATCACCATCTGTTGGTCCACTCCGTGAAAGGCAGCCTTCTACAAAGCAGCCACTGTGAGCTGCGATACTTGCACGGTGAACAAGATGCACTGCTGCAACTGCCTGGGAAACTTGGGTAGACTCTGGTGCATCTTCACTGGCAACTTCTGTAGGTGACAGGGGTTTGATGCAGCAAATCTTGAGAGACTCTGCATCGGTGTAGACAACGGAGAACGTATGTCCCTGCAGAGTAATGGTGGCATTCCCAGTTGAGGCTTCAGAGGAGAAAGTAAAGTCCAGCCGTCTAAGGAGATCCATCCCAATAAGAATGTCACCTGGGAAGGAAACATCAACCACACTGGCCTGATGAACAATGGTGGAATTATCCGCCATGTGGAAATGAAGCGTCACCTCAGTAGACACATGAAGAGGTTGCCCTGTTACTCCTCGGAGAATCTTGCTGGAGGGTTTGTGCTGAAGCTTTTGGCGAGACGCGATCATGGCTACAGCACTCGGCTTTATCAGTGTGGCTTCAGATCCGGTGTCCAGAAAGCACAGGGTCGTTTTGCCATTAATATTGAGTCCCACGAGAGGCCGTCCTGACAACGTGGGGGAACTCAACATGGCTATCTGTGGTGTTACTGTTTCGGTCTGTGTACTGGTAGAAGATATTGCCCCCTTCTGAAACTCTGCCAGCTGGACCGGGAGCTTCTTGCTGGCTAATCGGAAAGGGACATTGTCTGGCCATGTGCCCAGATCTTCGGCAACGGTAGCAGGTGATGTCTCGGGAAGGATGGGGTCTGTTCCGTGCAGAAGCCACATTAGAAGCTGCTCGGCACTCTGAAATGTTGTGAGTGGTTGTTCCATGGAAGCTACACCAGAGATCACGGGATGGAGCAGGCTGTGGGCTCTTCACTCTGTTCTCTTGTGAAGCTACAGGGCAAGCATACAAATCCCGAGCTCTTGGTGGGCGATCAGGATAACGGCGGTGGTCACGGTCATCCAGCGGGAACTCATTTGGGGATTGGTGCTGCGTAGCTGACTCATGCCTGATACCGTTTCTGGAGTTCCATACCCTCTGGGCTGCTTCTGCAAGCTGCATGGGTGAGCAGTCATCTTTGAGAGCCAAGAAGTCCCTCAGCCAGGATGGAATGCCAGAGAGAAAAACCCGACGAACAAGCTCTGAGGGGTCACCTATAGCTTCTCGATGATCACGATACCCTTGGTAGACGTGTCCTTCTAGCTGGAGATAATAATCCATGGGCGCCTGCACTGAAGTCATCCTGTTCTCATAGAGCACCTTATAAAAATCAGAAGATGTGTAAGTTCCCCTGAACTTGGTGCGTAGAGAAGCTTTAAACGTCTCCCAGTCTCGAAAATTGTCAAACAGGGGAGAGTTTATTATAAGCTCTGCTGGACCTCGACAGTTCGCTCGTGCAGCCTGAATGTAAGCCTCGTCAGTAGGTGGTTTCACGAGGTTTTCGATGGAGCGAATCCAGGCCTCCACTTCCTGGTTCCTTTTCAGCGGCTGAGATGCTGAAGTGTCTCCTTTAAAATGGGGGACCGACTCCCTGGCTACAACATATGACACAGCTGAAGTATGGTCTCGAGATGTGGAACGGTCATTCAGAGATCCATGCTGCATTGTAGCGGTTAGTTGCTGTGTCCCCTGCGGCAATCGAGAATTTTCTGGAGAACTACATGGCCGTGGCTCTGGAGGAAGCTGATCAGATATCTGCCGCTGACGGTAAACTTCAGTGTTGTTCGAGAGGCGGAACTGTGTTTCTGGTGGCTGCCAAACACGTCTTTCCCCGTTTCGTTGCCTCTCTCTTTCGAGCTCCAACTCCCGTTCAGCTAATTGCCGTCGTAAGTCCTCAATCTCTCCATCTCGCTGGGCACTAGCAGGAGGCTCCTGGGGCTGAAGAACTTCGACCTCTGCTTCTGTCTGTCGAGGACGAGACACAGCTTCTTCCTGACGAGCAAGCCTGTCATTAAACTGCTGCGTCTGTGCCTTTACCTCGCTGAGTTCAGTAGACAAGGCCTCGATCTTGTCAAGGATTTGGGCTAGCACGGTAACCTCTCCCTCCATGGCTCTCACGGCTTCCTGTACTTCCGGATTTGAGCCGCCTACGACTATGGGGAGCTGATCGACAGAGATAGACAAGCCTGCTGCCGGAGAACGGTCACGGGAACTAGGGTGACTGGAAGATCGTAAATTCCTACGAATTCCCGTGTTCTTGCCTTTGGGCATTCTGCACACAATGCACCGTCAACACAATCAAAAGGCACACTGTTCTTAAATGCTGCACTGCACTGATACAAATCACACTGTTTAAACACTTCACTGTTCATAGACTCGCTGTACTGTTCACGAACCCGTAACTGCACGTAACTGTCAATGCACCCTTTAAAACGTAACTGTGTCACTGCACCCTTTAAAACGTAACTGCAGCATTTACAAAAAAAATCACTGCACTAGTAGAGCACTGATAAAAACTTGCACTGTTTAACACTTCACTGTTAACAAAACACTGCACCTTTCAGAAAGCCATGCACTGCACAAAAAATCACTGTAGGATCCAGGTAGCTGCTGAATGAAATTCACAGACATAAGAGAGAAACATACAGTGTCCCTAAAACTACTGAGAGCCACAAAACAAGCCTAGCTGGGCGAGCGGGTATTAAGACACATAAATCTAACTCTGTAAGAGAAGAGAATTATGCTGGAAGAAAAGGCTCCGCTCTTTAAAAAAACTACACATGTACAATATCACTGAAAAAGAGAAAAGAAAAGGCACATAATACAGAACAAAGTGGCTCTCCCAAGACTCCCGCAGGAGGTACAGTGATCGTGCATGATATAGCCTGACAGGAAATAACTGAATGTGCCGGACGTTCTCAGCCTACAAGGAACTTCGTTATTTTCTCCTGATTTACGCTCATTAAAAGTACATCCCACCGCTAGCCACCAAATATGTAAGGGTAGTTATCAATCTATAATGAGGAGCCCGACTCAAACCCCAGCCTCGCGAAGCGAGCTGAAGCCTCTCGTGAAGCGAGAACGGCTTAGGGACGCAAATAAGGGTCCCGTTCACTCCCCTGAACAACTTGATACAGATCCTGGGCCTGTAAAATGGTAGCGGGCAGTGACCCAGGATCCTACGCAGGCTTGATATGTACCTTGAGCGGAGAAAATATAGACAAGTCCTTGTGGTTCAGCCTAACATTTAAAAGAGGACGAATAAAAGAAGAAACTGAACTAAAAACTGCTGAAGGCACTAAAATGTAAAATTAATACATACTAAAATTACGTTACTTTAATAAAATCCGAAATAAGAACAAGAAATTTACGTTAACCTACGTTAAAACGTTAAATATTAAACTTAAAAGGAAACTGAAGATTAAAAGCAAAGAGGGAAAGCCGAATCCTGAAGGGCTTCGGTCAAAATACGTCTAAAAGTACTTAAAAACATTGAGCACATCATAAAACACACATAAAAAAGACAACGTCCAGCAAATAACCTAGGCAAGTAACGGGAAGTCTGCTCAGTACAACCTTTGTTCTGGTGACGTCTCAGGCTGAAGTAAATCCAGAGGGGGTGACACAAACACAGGTTCAGATAGATCTCTCTTTATTGTTATGGCCGTCCCGTATTTATACACGGACGTCTTGGTGACGTCACTGCCTTCATTTTCATCTTTTCATAAATAAATATAATTAAAATGTGAAAAATACATAAAAATATAGAAAAGTAACCGAGAATGATAAAAAAGTAAACGGGCTAAGACAAATAATTAAAATCATTGAAAAATAAAGCTTCTTAAAAAGTCCTGACGTCATTGACATCGCCGAAAAGCTGAAAAGACGATGTCAGTAACGTAAAACAGGAATAAAAACATTAACAGGGTAAAATAATAAAATCAAAATACAAATACATATAATAAAAAGACAATTTTACAATATAAAAAGGACAAACCCCGTCATGCTCATCTATAAATCGAAAAAAAGAGCTAAAATAAGAACACGTAAAATAAATCTTAATTTAAAAAGGAACAATTAAAATGACGATCAAAATCTTTAAAAACACTAAATAAAATATTACGGAGGCAAACTTTAAGAACCTAAACAATAAAAGACATCAATCATTACTTAAAAGAACGCAATAAAATACAGAAAACGTGATGACTGCAACTTAGAAAATGTGGCTACAAAAAGGGAAACTAAACTAAAAGTGAGCAGGGGTAAAAATAACAGCAAAAAAAAGATGTCCCACGCAGGGGAAACGGAGATTATCTGGACACCCCATCTGGATTCTGCTGCGACTCTCAGAGGAGAGGTTTGAAGAACCTCCACAATCCTCCATAACCTGGGTCGAAGCAGAAAGCGAAGACAACCGAAACAGAAGAAAGGTTGGCCTGAGCCCCGTTACTTGCCTCAACAAACTAGTATAGTGCAGACAGCTGAACGTGTCTTGCACATAAAATCATAAGAAAAGACAATATAAATAATACAAAGGAGTCAGTGCTGCGTCATCTGCTCATCTGGGCAGGTTTCTCGAGGGTCGCGTGTCTCGGCAAACATGCCTACAGGCATCAAACTCTGGCTCCATCACCAAAGAGGTCATCACAGCAACCCAAGGGTCATCTGGGTTTGGGGGGTTTGGATCATCTATACCATCATCCTCTTCTTCATCACTGCCCACTCGTGCCATATGACAGTTCAGCCGGTGGATGATAAGCCTTCAGGTGATTCAGGTGAGCTTTCAACTGGACTTCTGTTTCGAGGTCTTCAATCTCGAAGGCGACTGGACCTAGACGTCTTATAATCCTGGCAGGACCTCTCCATTTCCTGGTGAGAGGGGGTAGACCGCCCATTTTGTGCCGGTGCTCAAAGTACACACCTAATGCGCCCTTCAGTTGGCTGGAATTCCACCTTCTTGCCTTTGTCGTACTGCTTTCCCATAAATCTGACGTGCTTCCCTTGAGGGTTTCACAGCTGCTTGGCGGGCCTCTCGTAAACGTGCTTGCAGATTTATGTTCTCATCAAACACGGCTTCATTGGTGAGACCAATCTGGAAGTTAGCATGGCGGCCTGTTAACATATACAGGGGTTGCTCTCCAGTCGTCCGATGGATAGCTGAATTGATCTGCAGCCGCAACTCAGGAACAAATTGGAGCCAAGTTCGTGGGCGATCATTTACTAATGTGGTAAGGGCAGACTTCACCACACGATTTGTGCGCTCAATCATTCCATTTGCTTGAGGATGGTAGCGAATGGTGTAGTGGTTCGTGGCGTGCATTAGTTTAGCGAGCTCCTGGAACAGGTTGCTTATAAACTGGACTCCATTGTCGTCTGGATAACCCTAGGAGGGCCAAAGAGGGTTACCCAATGGTCCAGAAAGGCTCGGTGGACAGCGACAGCAGTAATTTTCCTCAACGGTATGATCTGCAAATACCGTGAATGCTGGTCTATAATGGATAATGCCCAGCGGACTGGAATGCTTGGCCCAAAGTCCATAATGTCCATCGAGACTCGTTCCAATGGAAAACTAAGCCAAGGGTGTGTCAGCCATAGGAACTTTCTGCCTGTCGCCTCTAGATTGTTGGCAAATCTCACAACACTCCACATAATGTCGTACATCTTTCAGCATGTTTGGCCAGTAGAACATTGATCTTGCGTTTTGAAATGTTCGATGGATACCTGGGTGGGAAGCTAGTGGAGGCAGGTGGGCTGCTTTCAATGCTGAATTCCGTAGAGTGACTGGAACCACTAGTTGGTAAGCAATCCGATCTGGTAGACCTCTTCAACCGATAGAGGACACCTTCCTTCAGCTCAAAATCATCAAGAGGAAGAGGAAGTTTCTTTGTTGGTACATTTCCTCCCTGCAAATAACTACAAATCTCCGCAAGCTGAGGGTCTGCTCTCTGTTCTTCTGCTAGATTTTTCAGGTGAAAGCTCCGTATTGTCAGCTTTGCAACTTGTCTGGAGAGTAAATCTGGAACTTTATTCGTGGACCCTCTTTGTATCGGATGTTAAAATCGTAGAAAGACAAGTCATGAGCGAACCTCGTCATTCTTGGAGACTTGGTTTTTCTGCTGAACACATATACTAATGGTCGGTGGTCGGTGTACACTGTGAAGCGCCTTCCATACAGATAAGAATCAAAAGTTCTGACTCCTTCCACAACACCCAGAGCCTCTAAGTCAATAGCTGGATAGCGAGTTTCTGCATCCCGGAGCTTTCTACTAAAATAAGCAACTGCATGTGGTGTCTGGTGATCATCTCTTTGCATGAGACAGGCTCCTAATGAGATGCTAGAGGCATCAGTGTGAAGCTCAAACTCCTTGGAGAAGTCAGGTTGGCGTAAGACAGGAGCAGATGTCAGCTTATCTTTCAAAGTTCCAAATGCTGCTTGTTGTTCAGGTCCCCAGGTCCAGGCTTGGTCCTTCCTCAGCAGGAGATGTAATGGAGATGCTAGGGTTGCATATCCAGGAACATGCTTCCTGAAAAATCCCGTTGCTCCCAGGAAACGTCGAACTTCCCTGACTGTTCGTGGTGGAGGGGTGTTAGATATAGCCAACACCTTATCTCTGTTTGGGGAGACTCCATCAGGTGAAATCGTAAACCCAAGGAAGTCTATGGTTGTTGCAGCAAACTGACACTTCTCCATGTTAAGCTTTAGACCAGCCAATGAGAGCAACTGCAAGGTCTCATCTAGATCCTGAAGGTGTTGGTCAAAGTTGTGGCTGTAGATGATAACGTCATCTAGGTAGGCTAGGGTATGACGTCCCAGTACTGATGACAAGACAACATTCATTGTTCTCTGGAATGTGGTTGGAGCTGTGGATAAACCAAAAGGAAGGCGGCAGAACTGGAAGAGTCGGTAGCCATCTGAAAATGCCGTCTTTGGCCGGTCGGATTCTTCCACTTCCACACTCCAGTATGCAGCGCGAGCATCTAGAGTTGTAAAGATGTTCTTCGGGCCTAGTTTTATCGATGAGTTCGCTGATAAGTGGCAGAGGATATGTATCTCCCTTGGTCACTGCGTTCAAGCCACGGTAGTCAACACAGAACCTGAGAGCTCCGCCCTTCTTCTTCACTAACACAACTGGGCTCATCCAGGGTGATGTTGACTCCTCAATGACCCCTGTACGAAGCATGGAGTCACACTGCTCTCGAATGACTTGCCGTGTTGATTGAGGCAATCTCCATTGTCGGATACAAACAGGCTTGGCATCTCCTGTATCGATTTGATGCTTAATCCCAGGGACTAAACCTACTGCTTCCTCACCACCATCAAAGAGCCCCTTGAAAACGACAAAGCAAGTCAGTCAGCTTATGGCGTTGGGGGTCTTCAAGGTGGCTGAGATCTGGCAATGTGTGATGATCCTGGCATGCATCATTCTCCAGGAGTTCGGCGGCTTCGCAGGCGGCAATGGCAATGGATGGCGGCAGCTCTGTGTGTCCAACCTCCAACTCATCATCATACCCAAAGTTCTCCACTCCATATTGTCGGTCAAAGCCATCTTCTTCCCACTCGAAGTCGACACTCTCACCATTTTCAAGGGAATCAGACTCGACAGGACAGTAGTTGGACCTGGCGACGTCTTCCTCGGGTATTTCGGGCAGGGGTCGAGATGGGTCATTGCTGTAGATGGCTTCTACCTGCTCAGCTGTTCCAAGGCGTGTTCCATTGTGGAGAACCATCTGTTTGGGAGTTGCATTCACTACCCACACAGAACACCGACGATTCTTTACTTTGGTGACGGCATGGGGTAGGAGAAGTCCTTTAGGCATGGTTTGGAATTACAAGGACATCACCATCTGTTGGTCCACTCCGTGAAAGGCAGCCTTCTACAAAGCAGCCACTGTGAGCTGCGATACTTGCACGGTGAACAAGATGCACTGCTGCAACTGCCTGGGAAACTTGGGTAGACTCTGGTGCATCTTCACTGGCAACTTCTGTAGGTGACAGGGGTTTGATGCAGCAAATCTTGAGAGACTCTGCATCGGTGTAGACAACGGAGAACGTATGTCCCTGCAGAGTAATGGTGGCATTCCCAGTTGAGGCTTCAGAGGAGAAAGTAAAGTCCAGCCGTCTAAGGAGATCCATCCCAATAAGAATGTCACCTGGGAAGGAAACATCAACCACACTGGCCTGATGAACAATGGTGGAATTATCCGCCATGTGGAAATGAAGCGTCACCTCAGTAGACACATGAAGAGGTTGCCCTGTTACTCCTCGGAGAATCTTGCTGGAGGGTTTGTGCTGAAGCTTTTGGCGAGACGCGATCATGGCTACAGCACTCGGCTTTATCAGTGTGGCTTCAGATCCGGTGTCCAGAAAGCACAGGGTCGTTTTGCCATTAATATTGAGTCCCACGAGAGGCCGTCCTGACAACGTGGGGGAACTCAACATGGCTATCTGTGGTGTTACTGTTTCGGTCTGTGTACTGGTAGAAGATATTGCCCCCTTCTGAAACTCTGCCAGCTGGACCGGGAGCTTCTTGCTGGCTAATCGGAAAGGGACATTGTCTGGCCATGTGCCCAGATCTTCGGCAACGGTAGCAGGTGATGTCTCGGGAAGGATGGGGTCTGTTCCGTGCAGAAGCCACATTAGAAGCTGCTCGGCACTCTGAAATGTTGTGAGTGGTTGTTCCATGGAAGCTACACCAGAGATCACGGGATGGAGCAGGCTGTGGGCTCTTCACTCTGTTCTCTTGTGAAGCTACAGGGCAAGCATACAAATCCCGAGCTCTTGGTGGGCGATCAGGATAACGGCGGTGGTCACGGTCATCCAGCGGGAACTCATTTGGGGATTGGTGCTGCGTAGCTGACTCATGCCTGATACCGTTTCTGGAGTTCCATACCCTCTGGGCTGCTTCTGCAAGCTGCATGGGTGAGCAGTCATCTTTGAGAGCCAAGAAGTCCCTCAGCCAGGATGGAATGCCAGAGAGAAAAACCCGACGAACAAGCTCTGAGGGGTCACCTATAGCTTCTCGATGATCACGATACCCTTGGTAGACGTGTCCTTCTAGCTGGAGATAATAATCCATGGGCGCCTGCACTGAAGTCATCCTGTTCTCATAGAGCACCTTATAAAAATCAGAAGATGTGTAAGTTCCCCTGAACTTGGTGCGTAGAGAAGCTTTAAACGTCTCCCAGTCTCGAAAATTGTCAAACAGGGGAGAGTTTATTATAAGCTCTGCTGGACCTCGACAGTTCGCTCGTGCAGCCTGAATGTAAGCCTCGTCAGTAGGTGGTTTCACGAGGTTTTCGATGGAGCGAATCCAGGCCTCCACTTCCTGGTTCCTTTTCAGCGGCTGAGATGCTGAAGTGTCTCCTTTAAAATGGGGGGACCGACTCCCTGGCTACAACATATGACACAGCTGAAGTATGGTCTCGAGATGTGGAACGGTCATTCAGAGATCCATGCTGCATTGTAGCGGTTAGTTGCTGTGTCCCCTGCGGCAATCGAGAATTTTCTGGAGAACTACATGGCCGTGGCTCTGGAGGAAGCTGATCAGATATCTGCCGCTGACGGTAAACTTCAGTGTTGTTCGAGAGGCGGAACTGTGTTTCTGGTGGCTGCCAAACACGTCTTTCCCCGTTTCGTTGCCTCTCTCTTTCGAGCTCCAACTCCCGTTCAGCTAATTGCCGTCGTAAGTCCTCAATCTCTCCATCTCGCTGGGCACTAGCAGGAGGCTCCTGGGGCTGAAGAACTTCGACCTCTGCTTCTGTCTGTCGAGGACGAGACACAGCTTCTTCCTGACGAGCAAGCCTGTCATTAAACTGCTGCGTCTGTGCCTTTACCTCGCTGAGTTCAGTAGACAAGGCCTCGATCTTGTCAAGGATTTGGGCTAGCACGGTAACCTCTCCCTCCATGGCTCTCACGGCTTCCTGTACTTCCGGATTTGAGCCGCCTACGACTATGGGGAGCTGATCGACAGAGATAGACAAGCCTGCTGCCGGAGAACGGTCACGGGAACTAGGGTGACTGGAAGATCGTAAATTCCTACGAATTCCCGTGTTCTTGCCTTTGGGCATTCTGCACACAATGCACCGTCAACACAATCAAAAGGCACACTGTTCTTAATGCTGCACTGCACTGATACAAATCACACTGTTTAAACACTTCACTGTTCATAGACTCGCTGTACTGTTCACGAACCCGTAACTGCACGTAACTGTCAATGCACCCTTTAAAACGTAACTGTGTCACTGCACCCTTTAAAACGTAACTGCAGCATTTACAAAAAAAATCACTGCACTAGTAGAGCACTGATAAAAACTTGCACTGTTTAACACTTCACTGTTAACAAAACACTGCACCTTTCAGAAAGCCATGCACTGCACAAAAAATCACTGTAGGATCCAGGTAGCTGCTGAATGAAATTCACAGACATAAGAGAGAAACATACAGTGTCCCTAAAACTACTGAGAGCCACAAAACAAGCCTAGCTGGGCGAGCGGGTATTAAGACACATAAATCTAACTCTGTAAGAGAAGAGAATTATGCTGGAAGAAAAGGCTCCGCTCTTTAAAAAAACTACACATGTACAATATCACTGAAAAAGAGAAAAGAAAAGGCACATAATACAGAACAAAGTGGCTCTCCCAAGACTCCCGCAGGAGGTACAGTGATCGTGCATGATATAGCCTGACAGGAAATAACTGAATGTGCCGGACGTTCTCAGCCTACAAGGAACTTCGTTATTTTCTCCTGATTTACGCTCATTAAAAGTACATCCCACCGCTAGCCACCAAATATGTAAGGGTAGTTATCAATCTATAATGAGGAGCCCGACTCAAACCCCAGCCTCGCGAAGCGAGCTGAAGCCTCTCGTGAAGCGAGAACGGCTTAGGGACGCAAATAAGGGTCCCGTTCACTCCCCTGAACAACTTGATACAGATCCTGGGCCTGTAAAATGGTAGCGGGCAGTGACCCAGGATCCTACGCAGGCTTGATATGTACCTTGAGCGGAGAAAATATAGACAAGTCCTTGTGGTTCAGCCTAACATTTAAAAGAGGACGAATAAAAGAAGAAACTGAACTAAAAACTGCTGAAGGCACTAAAATGTAAAATTAATACATACTAAAATTACGTTACTTTAATAAAATCCGAAATAAGAACAAGAAATTTACGTTAACCTACGTTAAAACGTTAAATATTAAACTTAAAAGGAAACTGAAGATTAAAAGCAAAGAGGGAAAGCCGAATCCTGAAGGGCTTCGGTCAAAATACGTCTAAAAGTACTTAAAAACATTGAGCACATCATAAAACACACATAAAAAAGACAACGTCCAGCAAATAACCTAGGCAAGTAACGGGAAGTCTGCTCAGTACAACCTTTGTTCTGGTGACGTCTCAGGCTGAAGTAAATCCAGAGGGGGTGACACAAACACAGGTTCAGATAGATCTCTCTTTATTGTTATGGCCGTCCCGTATTTATACACGGACGTCTTGGTGACGTCACTGCCTTCATTTTCATCTTTTCATAAATAAATATAATTAAAATGTGAAAAATACATAAAAATATAGAAAAGTAACCGAGAATGATAAAAAAGTAAACGGGCTAAGACAAATAATTAAAATCATTGAAAAATAAAGCTTCTTAAAAAGTCCTGACGTCATTGACATCGCCGAAAAGCTGAAAAGACGATGTCAGTAACGTAAAACAGGAATAAAAACATTAACAGGGTAAAATAATAAAATCAAAATACAAATACATATAATAAAAAGACAATTTTACAATATAAAAAGGACAAACCCCGTCATGCTCATCTATAAATCGAAAAAAAGAGCTAAAATAAGAACACGTAAAATAAATCTTAATTTAAAAAGGAACAATTAAAATGACGATCAAAATCTTTAAAAACACTAAATAAAATATTACGGAGGCAAACTTTAAGAACCTAAACAATAAAAGACATCAATCATTACTTAAAAGAACGCAATAAAATACAGAAAACGTGATGACTGCAACTTAGAAAATGTGGCTACAAAAAGGGAAACTAAACTAAAAGTGAGCAGGGGTAAAAATAACAGCAAAAAAAAGATGTCCCTCGCAGGGGAAACGGAGATTATCTGGACACCCCATCTGGATTCTGCTGCGACTCTCAGAGGAGAGGTTTGAAGAACCTCCACAATATATATATATATATATATATATATATATATATATATATTCACACACATATTTATAGATATATTTATATATATATATATATATATATATATATATATATATGTGTTTATATATAAATATATATATATATATTCATATATCTATATATATATATATGTATATATATATATAAATACATGTGTGTATATGTAATATATATATATATATATATATATATATATATATATATGTATTTATATACGTATATATGTACATATATATATATAATTCCGTTTTACTGAATGTATGTTTGTATGTATGTATGTATGTATGTATGTATGTATGTATGTATGTATGTATGTATGTATGCATGTATATATGTATGTATGTATGTATGTATGTATGTATGTATGTATGTATGTATGTATGTATGTATGTACGTATGTATGTATGTATGTATGTATGTATGTATGTATGTATGAATGTATGTATGTATTTATGTACGTATGTATGCATGCATGCATGTATGTATATGTATATGTATATGTATTTGTATTTGTATGCATATGTATATGTATGTGTATGCGTATGTGTATGTGTATATATTTATATATATATATATATATATATATATATACATATAATGTGCTACCATGCTAGTCTTTGCCGAGTGACAAGTTTGAGTTTACGGCGAACATTTCATGCTTTGCTATTAAGGTCAATATCTATTAATATTTTGCAACATTACCAACTACCTCAGACGTCTATCCACAATAACTGATGTTTATTTACTTCCGTTATAAGATGTTTATACCTTGCAGTTGGGTATGACAGCATATATAAAAACTATATATTTTACTGGCAAACCTGTAAAAAATCTCATTATAGTTTACATTGCCCTATTATTTATGCACAAGAAGATACATTGTCAAACAGAATTGTTAACAATCAATTTCATATGTGGTCAATTTGCTAAAAAAAACAAAATACCTCGATCAAACCGCTACTCAAACTGTATCATTATTATTAATATCTACATAAAGTGACAGCAATTCAATTTAACATAAGCTTGTTGGATTTGTCGATGCAGACCTCGTGTCCAGTTCAGATACACCAAAACATTCTTTTTAAATAGTGCTATTATGAGGATTAAAATTTGCCTGTGTGTGAGTTTCTACTTTTATATATGAATTTTTAACATAACATCCATACATCAACTTTTCGTCTGCTCGGTTGCAAAGGGCAAGCCTTTTCTTCAAGGCTATATATATATATATATATATATAAATATATAGAAAAGCAAAAGTTCTTGCAAGCACGCCAGAAGTACACGCGGCTGAAGCAAGGGATCACAACAAATTATTGGCTTGGAATTTCGAGATTAACAGCATTTGTCCACGTGGGTTGAGTTCTCTCGTGTGTATGTGTGTTAGTAAATATGACTTTTGGTGTAACATTCAATGACAAAAAAAGAAACAGAAGAAAGTTATTACTCATATACAAACAACCCTTTATAAAATCGGCATTACCAGCCGGTTACCAGTTATGAAGACCGTCCCAAATTGCCAGACCATTCGGGAGCTGTCTGGACGAAAGGCGGGCAAACAAACAGTTTGTTCAATTTCCACAACGCCATGAAACTAGTGCGATAAGTACACATTTTAAAGAAATGACTTTAATGTGGGGGAAACGCCCTCGCCAAGGCAATCGTCGGCAGCAAACGGACTTTCAAGGAGTCTCTAGAATCGGTGCTGTTTTTAAGCCAGCTTGCTCCTCTGTGTACGCTGAACTAAAAGCCTTAGTTGCGACAACTTTTGTTTTCTGACATTTTGGAAAACATGAAAACACGATCAGTGGGGACGGAAATTCGTGTGTTTTGTTTGCGGGAACCAGGAGCTGTGGATTTTCGTAACAGTTGCAAATGTCAGCTGCCAATGTGGCCACGGCTTAAGTTGTTGGGCTGATTTTAATTTTGGAGTTTCTATACTTTTACCGTTTTCTTTTCCTTTGTATTTTCTTTACTCCATTTCACAAAGAGTTTTTGATAGGTTTTCATTTTCTGTTATCGACAAAGTCATGGAGCTTCGGCTGGTGTTTCACCTGACAGTATCACTCACATTCAGAAACATTAGGGGCACCTTAGAAGGAGAGCCAGACCAGCATCTCGCGCCCGTCTGCCTATCACGTCGAGCTGTGTCGCGCCGCAGCCAACGGTGATTGGCTGACGGGCGCGTGATGTAAGGATAAGTCCGATATGCGAAGCTGAGCCTCGTGCTGGCTATGCCCATGAGGGGAGGCCGGCCTGTGCTGACTAATGCCGACTCGTTAACGTATATCAGCTGGTGCTGACTCGGCTGAGCTTAGTTCTTACCTGCCGTGGTGCCCAGCCACAGCAGTAACCTCCAGGCGACAATTGCAACTTCTCGCGCCAGGGCGGGGCGCGAACCGTCGACCCCTCGGATGAGAGGCCGACACGTTACCACTGTACTAGCCCGGAGGCTCGCGTGAAATAAGTCCGGCTCTTCATATAAGGTGTCCCAAGTGTCTCTGAATACAGTGGTAACGTGTCGCCTGGAGGTTACTTCTGTGACAGGGCACAACGTCGGGTAAGGACTAAGCCGAGTCAGCACCAGCTGACACACGTTAGCGAGTCGACATTAGTCCTCCCCTCATGGGCATAGCCAGGGCGAGCTTCAGCTTCGCATATCGGACTTATCCTCATCTGAATATGAGCGATACTCTATCTCCCAGGGAGGTCCACAAACATCTTGTCGGAATATAAGTGATGGGGGTTTGTCGCCCTTTGCCGCAGCAATAGCTTTAGTCGTTCGTTCGTTCGCGCAACGCTGGGTCGAATCTTCCTTGAACGAATCTTGCCTTAAGTTTTCCTATTCCCCACTTTCTTTATCACTGAAGATACGATTCTTGGCTCGAGTTTTCCAATTTTATTTTTTATTTTTATTTTCTTAAATACTTAATTAGCAAGTTCGCACATATCCCCACCAAAAGCCTTGAGTCCTCCCGGGATCGGGTTTTTGAATTCGAGGTGCAAATTTGCTGCAGACTTTTACCTTTTAATGTATGAAAAGTATTTCTCATAAGGAATTGTATTCGCTAGAGAGTGTAGGCTTTTTTGCATACCATGATAACCTACCAAAAAAGCGTATTCATTTCCAGGAGATCGGATCGGATATTCTTGGGAAATGGAGGTCTTACATTGCACTCTGCTTATTTAGATTTGAGATAACAGATGCTTTCTTTGTATAAGGTATTTTCATAGGAATGGATATGCATACATACATAGATTCATATATTCGTGTATGCATGCATGCATCACATTCATATATGTTATACGAATCCATGCATACATACAGACATACATACATACATGTATACATGCATATATGTGTGTATATATATACATACATACATATAAACATACAAGTAGACATACATATAAGTATATATATTTAATGAGTTTATATGCATACATGCACTCACACACATATATATACACACATACATGTATACCTACATATATACATACATATATACGTACATACAGTAAATAGGACACATACCTCATTTCGTGGTGATCTCTATATGTTATCAATGAAATATTCTCATGAAACGTTTTCTTCTTTAATATATTCTGCGGAGGAAGCCGAATGAAAAGTGAAGTGATGCCGGGAATTTATCCTTTAATGGAAGACATATTAAATACACCAATTTGCAAATAAAGTTTGGTAAAGATGTATTTTTCATTGTTTCTTTAAGTATTTGGGTTTCGTTGGAGACACTGAAGTCCAGCAAACTCTCGATTTCTATATCCTTCTCCCTCTCTCTCTCTCTCTCTCTATCTATCTATCTATCTATATATCTATCTATCTTGCTCTCTCTCTCATGTTTAGATAGACAGATACACAAACAGAAAGATAAATATATAGATTAACAGACAGATAGATATATAAGTAGGTAGGTAGGTAGACAGAAAGATGGATGATTGCATAATTAGGTACATTGATAGCCAGATAGATATATTGATATATAGACAGATAGAGTCGGATACACAGACATATGTAAAGATAAAAATATATAGAGGTAGACAGACAGACATAGAGGTAAACAGATAGATAGATATGGACAAATGGATGGAGAAATGGACAAATGAAAGAGAGACAGATAAACAGATAGAGAATGATACACATATAGAAATATATATAAACAGTTAGATAGGTTGATCCACAGGTAGATACATAGATAGATAGAAATACATCAAACTGAAAAAAGAGTGACATCCATACTGCCGAGGCCCTCCAAGGGAAAACTGGGCGCTGGACAGACTGACATCAATGTTTCTTATCTTGCTGCCGCGTGTTCAAAGCGAGATAGCGACCCCACGTTCTGCTTGCTTTTTCACTCAATTTTCGTTATCTTTGAAGCCTTTTTCTTCTATTTTTTGCTCAGGGTCGTCGTTGTATTGGCTAGATGCAGAGGGGCTATTTTTGTTCTATATATAAAAGTGACGCCGTTTCATCAACATGCTCGAAACAGGTTGTCACGATCCCGAGTGCTCCAAAGCCTTTGAAATCTACAAGCGCACCTGGCGAACATGCAGGCGTCCGGGTGTGTGGGAAGGAGGGGGTTAAATAGCATGTGTGGGAAGGGGTGGGTCTGTGAAGGGGCGGAGGGGTGGGTCTGTGGAAGGGGGAGGGGGGTTAAATAGCGTGTGTGGGGATTGGTGTGTGGATGAGGGGGTGAGGGTGGTGGATGGATGTGTGGAGGGGGATCGGTGGGGAGGGGGAGGGTGAATAGCGTGTGGGAATGGGATGGAAGGAGATGAGGGGGTGGGGATGGGTGTGTAGGGAGGGAGTGAGGGGGATGAGAGAGTGGAAATGTGGGGCAGGGTTAGCGTAAATAGCGTGTGTAGGGGAGGTGGGGATGAGCGTACGGATAGGGGGAATGTTGAGGGTAAAGGGTTATGTGGTGGGGGGTAGCGTGAGTGAGGGGGTAGGGCATAGGTGCATGAAAGGGTGGGTGGGGGAGGGGTAGGGGGTAGAGGTTGCGGAAAGGTGAATGGGTATGGGTGAGGGGGGGATGTGTACGTGTGAGTGAGAAGGAGGGGGAGGGGTCGGTAAACAGTGTGTGTAGAGGGGAGGGTAAGGGATGTAAGGGGGGGAGGGGGTTAGCGCTTGTGTGAGTGTGTGGAGGGCGTGAGTGCTTGTGTGTTAGTGCGTGTGAGTGCTTGTATGTGTCTGTGGGCGGATAAGTGGATGCGGATACGTGGATAAATAGATATACATGTCTCTGTGTGAGTGAGTGGGTAGGAGCCCGGGTTGGTATACATGTATGCGTATGAATGTAAAGCAAGTAATTGGTAATCTAAATATGCAAA
>NC_061861.1:6782833-6787833 GCF_019202785.1 Penaeus chinensis | reverse complement strand
GATGCTTTTTGGGGTACAGTTGGGAGGATCATGTGTTTGTTCTCCTGTGGATGACTCTGCCCATTTGGCTGTCTCTCTGCAAGACAATCCTGTTTGGAGGCCCATGGGACGACCTGGGAGATCATGGCTTGGGTAACTCGACCAGACCTGTCGCGAGGAGCTAGAGATGAGCCAAGGGCCTACCTGGAGCTTTACCATGAGGGACCCCTGTGGATGGAAGCGAAGGGTGGATGCGGCCATGCTCCCCCGTCGGCGTTAACCCCCCCCCCCCTAATATGATGATGATGATGATGATGATGATGATGAGGATGAGGATGATGATGATGATGATGATGATGATGATGATGATGATGATGATGATGATGATGATGATGATGATGATGATGATGATGATGATGATGATGATGAGGATGATGATGATGATGGTGGGGATAATGATGATGATGATGATGATTATGTTATATACATATATATGTGTGTGTGTGTATATATATATATATATATATATATATAACACACACATATATATATATAATCAATGTCCAGATGTGATGTATCCTTCAAAATTCTCACTTCTTTCACTTCTTTTTTCCAGATTTAAGTATATTTTTCTAGCTTTTGTTAACTATCATATAAAGTAGCTAACTGCATAAAGATTCCTATCCTGGAGTATCAGTTATACCAATGTCATAAGTGTATTCAAACAACAAGGTAAATGAACTCATGAAATCCCTTAACAATAATTCTTTGAGTTGAATGAATCTTAATGAAATTATTGAGTCATTTTACAGAATTAACTCTTTTTGCCATTTTACTTATTTTATTTCTTTTCTATTTGTTTTTAATTTACATATTGTTTTATTGCAAATTATAATATACCAGTTCATATTGCTTGCAACCACATGGGAGTACCTGTATGATATAAATTTCCCACTTTTTTTTATTTATCTTTATTTCCCTTTTCTGCAACATTAAAATGTCAGAAACTTACACATTTGTAAATTCTTTAAATTTTCTAATATCAAACTTGCACATTATTATGGAACTGTTAATCATCTTAACAATGAAAATAAAATCCAAAGGTATCTAAAGTAATATCTTTATTTTTCAACATATTCTTATCATATTTCATTTATCTATTTACAAAAGATATAAATATATTTTGATGTCATGTTGATGACTAAAGACAATTTGCAGAGAGAGGAAAACATGATAATTATTGCACACATGCAGGCACGCACACACATACACATTCCTATGAGGAACATTAATCCAAATGTTGTTCTATATATATATATACAGTACTTACAAAATAAATATTTCTTCTTAATGCCACACTCACATTTTTCTCTTATCTATTAATACATTCCTTTGGTTATACTTGTTATTCTTAATTTCTCTCTATATTCCTTACTGAAAGGAAAGTCTCCCTTTGATGACATACACAACCTATTCAAATGTGTGACCATGATACATTTTCTAAATATATCCTAATACCCTACTGGATTGCCTTATTGGTCCCCCAAATTCTGAATTTCCCACTGTCTGAAAGAGGAATTAATATATTCATTACAACATATGTACACCCTATTCATAAACTAAATTTGTATGTACTTGTACATATACATTCTTGCCAAATCTGGAGAGCCACTGTTCTGATATATCAATGCAAGGTTAAATGCAATTTCCCTTGAGAGGTCTAACATAGGGCCTCCTTCCAGTGATGCAACGGGCTGGCAGGTAAGAGCTTGCTTGTAGTAGTGGATAGCCTGTGGGAGAAGATTCAGCTGGTGCATGGCTCGTCCCAAGTTGTACATTGATTCCTGACACTCTCCGCGCATCTCAACGTAAGTATTTAAGAATGCGCAGGCTTGCACGACCAGCGAGTGCTTTTTCCCACTGAATTTCTGGCAGGCCATGTGGGTGAATGTCAGTCCAAGCATGAGTGGAATGAGGGGGTTGCTTGGGTCTTGCTTGAAGGCACCTGTGTACTCTGCTAAGGAATATTTGTAGGTGCCAGCCACCAAACAGTTGTGGCCGTTGAGCAATCCCAGGGCCACCAGGTCTGGGTGTTTGTGGGTCAGGCGAAGCAGGAAACGGTTGTGGCGGAAGTCGTCTGCTTTGGAGATGATGAGGTTGAGGAGGTTCCAGCATCTCACATTCTCAGGGTTCTTGATCACCAGCTCTCTCATAATGTTGTAGGCAAAGTAGGAGCTTTCATTGTAGATACAGGCTAAGAGGCACATGAACTCGACCTCTCTTGCACGTTCCTTGTCCTTCATAAATTCTTTAGACCCAAGAGCTGTGAAAGTCATCCTTTCTAGTTCTTCAAACCTGCAGAAAACAGAGAATTTGTGGGACCAAATTTCTTTTCTCTTTTTCTTTTTTTACCTAAATATCAAGAATATGAGATGCCTACATTGACAGAAAAAAAATCATAATAATAATCATAACACCACCTCAAAGAGAACCATAAAAAAATCACACAATATCCTTGATGACAGTCACAATTAAAAACACAAACTTCCTCACCTCTTCTTTTCATGAAGGATATTACACACACTGGTAAAGAGTTCCCACTGATCTTCTATGGACACATCTGGCCCTGTGTAAGCTGGTCCATTGTCCTCCAGACTCTCATTCTTGGACCGCCGGAGTTCTCTGATGGCCTCGTATTTGTTGCTCAGCTTCTTGTTGCTGATCATGGCTTCTGCCTCATCTCGATTTCTGTCAGGAGAATTTATTTATCACTACTACATTTATTACATTTGATGAAGAAACAAATGCAATCAGTCTTACTACTTTTTGCTTTGCTTGAAATACACTTAATCACCAGACCAGCTTTGTTTTATGGTCATCTCTGTGATAAACTCAAATCAGGAATTACTTGATTTTTTCAGACTAATAAAGAAACTTTGAGAAGGGTCCAAAAACATCCAGCCAATCATGTTTTGAACCAAAAATGTCCTATTATCATATCCCATGCAAGTTGCCAGGTAGATTTTCCTCTCTGCCATATTGTTTCTAGTTTACTGCTGTCACTGTTCAAACAACCAAAGGAGTTATTTTTCATATCATATCATATATGAAACCAAAAGTTCCATGGCTTCACAAAATAATACAATTGAAAATAAAAAAATATTCCCTTAAACTTAGTAGACTTTCTTATGTTTGCAAAAATCCCAATAAGTCCCACAGAGAATATCAAATCAAGGATTTCCAAGGTCATCAACAGTATGTTCACCAAATCTGCAGCAGGCCAACAAAGCATTTTCCAGGGCAGATCCACCCACCCTCTCCCCCTACCCCAGACACTCTAACTGCACAATCTAAGGGCATGGTCAAGTGTCCTGTGTAGCCTGTTAATGTGGTAAAAGGATGTGCCCTGGGATGGCAGAGATAGTTCCTTACACATGAATTCCAGAACACTGGCCTCACTAAAGGTTTTTAAATAAATTTAACCAACATAAAACATTAACATACATATATACACACTAACAAAATGATGGCCAGATACACAGTATCATTCATTCATTCACACAGTCACTTTCTGCAATGTATAAGCAAAAATCAACTCAAATTTCACCTAATGTGAATAAAATGCCTCCTGAACAGCAATTTAGCAGCATTAATGAATTCATCAACAAGGTTCTGATCAAGCAGGATCTTGCATCGCTGGAAGAGGAGCTGCGAGTCCAAAGGCTCAAAGTCACTCTCTTGGTTCAGGATGAGGAGAGCTTCATCCAGGCGGCCAAGCGACTGCAGGATGGAGGAGAGAGTCAGACGGGCTTCGGCATGCTGCGGCGCCAGTCTCACCACCTGTATTGAGGGAGAGAGCACAAGGGAAGAATAAACTGAATGATCTCTGAGTATTTCCTTTAGAGTTTAATTTTCATAACTAATTGTGTATATGTATCAAAACTAGAATAATTTATCTAACTTATGTCAATAATTGCCAACAAGCTTTTACAAAAAAAAAAATAGTTCTGGTAAAGAGTATACACAAGAAATGGAAAAATTCCTTTGCTAAGAGAAAATATCTGCAAACAATAAAGTCTCATCCAAGTTGCATAATCATCTTTAATTGCAAGAAATGTACACCAAATATGTTATGTTAGATCCATTCAAAGCATGTTATATAGATACAAATCATACCATAACACAACATACAAATGGTAAAAGAAAATTCTTATTTGATAACCTTATTGTATGCCTCAGCAGCTTCCTCCATCTGGTCAACAGCTGCCAAACTCTCCCCATACTGAAGCCAAACAGCAGCAACATTATAGTGATCCGAGTTGATGAGTGGACGCAGCAGTTGGAGGGCAGCTTCGTGGAAATCAACATCCATGTAGGCTTCAGCAATGTCTAAATACAGGTCACCAAATTCCTCCACTGACTCACTGTAGGTTATCAAGGGATATATATTACCATTCCTTAAATATATATATAATTAATAATGTTAAGGTTAGTATCTTTTGAAGATCAATTTCATTTTCTTATCAAATATCTACAAACTCAGCATAAATCCTCAACTCAGCACTCTATACTATAATGAGTTGAAATAATATTTTCTCCCCAAACTCACTTCATCAGCTGCTCAACCAGTGGTGCACTGATTTCAAATGCTTTCACATGAATCAGGGACACAGTCAATTTTGTATGAAGATCAATCAATAAGTCTGCAGGAACATAACACTCAGTTGCCTGGGATAACTGCTCCTCTAAACTGCGACTGTGGAATTCCTCTTCACCAACATGCTACAAATATATACATAAACTAAGTAGCAGTCAGTATTGAAAATAAAAGTAGATATATCTTGCCCAGTATGTAATGGAAGTCTTTTACATCTATTAGAGTGTTCCATCATCTTAAAAATTACTTATATCTGAATATTATAATTATATAATATAATTCAATTTTTAAAAAAGCAGCATATCCCTTCCCACTTCTATACAAGACTAATCTTTCGAAGATTAAAGGCAGCACATACACCTAA
>NC_061861.1:6762833-6770333 GCF_019202785.1 Penaeus chinensis | reverse complement strand
TGTTATGATAATAATAATATTCATCATCATCATCCTTATTATTATTATTATTATTATTATTATTATTATTATTATTATTATTATCATCATTATCATCATTATCATTATCATTATCATTATTATCATTATTATCATTATTATTATCATTATTATTATTGTCAATAATAATAACAACATCATTATCATTATCATTATTGTTATAATCATCACTATTATCATTATCATTATTATAATTGATATCATCATTATTATCACTATTACTACTTCTGCTATTGTTATCGTCATTATTACTGTTATCATTATTATCATTTATCATTATCATCATTTCTATCATCTTCATTATGATTATTATCACTGTTATTATTATTATTATTATTATCATTATTATTATTGTTATTATTATTATTATTATTATTATTATTATTATTATCATTATCATTATTATCATTATTATTATTATTATTATTATTATTATTATTATTATTATTATTATTGATATTATTGTTCATACAGTACTAATTTATTGCTATCATCTTTTATAGTTATCACTACAATTACTATTACTATTACTATTATCACCAGTACAACCACCAGTGTTATTATAATTTTTGTTATAATTATTGCTATTATCATTACTGTCATTTTTATTAGTATTACTATTATTATGATTATTATCATTACTATCAATGTTGTTGTTGTTATTCTTATTATTATTATTGTTATTAATATTCCTATTACTGATATTTATATTATCATTATTATTTCCATTGTTATTATTATTATCAATGTTATTACTATTATCATTATAATATTTGTTATTATGATCATTATTGTTATCACCATCATTATTATCATCGTCATCATCATCATTATTGATACTTTTGCAATCATCATCATCATTAATTTAATGAGATAATAACCAGTTCTTAGTTTGCATCACCATTTTTTCAATCAGCATTATCACTGCTATATTTTCATAACTACTATTGTTATGATGATGTGATGGTCATCAATGTCATGTTGCCTTTATCATTATCATATAATATTAATTTTGCCGTTGTTACGCTATCACTATTTCTGTTATAACGTTTTCGTGCTACGAAAGCAATTCACTTTCGCAACATTCATTTCACGGCAAAACAGACCCACAGGAAAAAAAAAAAAACAATATTAAATTTCTTTTATTTTATTGCAACACACGATACATTTCTTTCGTAAACATAATTGTTCACACCGCTTTTGCGTGCACTCATGGCGCCCCTCCTTTGCTACGGCGATAACTCCTTTTCGGATATTTGAGGGCGAAGCTGACCAGCTGTACGTCAGAAGTTGAATTTGTATTATTTGATTACGTGTCAAATACTTAGAACACTCATAGTTCTGAATGGTCTCCGAATGCTCATATTCGACACTCAGTGCTCTGAAAATTTCATTGTGATATATATATATACACATATATATATCTGTGTGTGTGCGCGCGCGTGTGTGTGTGTGTGTGTGTGTGTGTGTGTGTGTGTGTGTGTGTGTGTGTGTGTGTGTGTGTGTGTGTGTGTGTGTGTGTGTGTGTGTGTGTGTGTGAGTATGTGAGTATGTGTGTGTCTGTGTGTGTGAGATTGATTGTGTGTGTGTGTGTGTATGTGTGTGTGTGTGTGTGTGTGTGTGTGTGTGTGTGTGTGTGTGTGAGTGTGAGTGTGTGTGTGTGTGTGTGTGTGTGTGTGTGTGTGTGTGTGTGTGTGTGTGTGTGTGTGTGTGTGTGTGTGTGCATTACAGTAAAACTCCTTTTCATTAAAAGTATTAATAAGGCTACACTATTATTATAATGGATTATTCTCATATAAGATGATTTGACAGTTAATTTACAAAATATATTTTAAACATAACGAGGGGCAATAGCACAGAAAACAACTATATACAAAGTATAATTCTTGAAAGATGAGACAACAGCTCACCTTCAAGTCATAAAAAGGAGGATTTCAAAACTTTTATGGCATTTTATCAACACGGTACAATTTTCGTCATGTAACGAGGGACTATTAAAAGTCACATATATACAGCATACATATATATTGATCCGAAATATATATAACACTAAATATCTAAATATTGTTATAAAAAATCAGCTTTTATGTGATATTATTTTGTGTCTCATGTAAAACACTTAATATATATTTGTCATTTAAAAGGTTATATACTTCCAATGCTGGTAACCAACAAAAGACAATCCATTATTAATCAAAATAACAATTCTTTACAAAATATATTGTAGCTTTAACAACGTTAACCATCCGGCCTAGCGGACTCGTGTTCTGCCTGGCATTGTACATACTCCTCGTATCAAGCCAGCAGTGTCTTGTCATTATTATGCAAGAGTTGAGTTATATGAATGTGAGGATGCAAATGGCACTGTTCTCGCGCGATTAGTAGCTCGGCAGATAGAGTTTGTCTCTTAATTTCGAGTGGCTTATGTCCTCTTGTTCATCAATCGTCCGTTCTTGTTCAACTTTTTCTCGTTATTTCTCTGTCCGGATATCTTTTTAGTAATTTGTCAGCTGGAGAGAATTTCAATGCATAACGCTTTTTTTCATTATTCTGAAACTTTCGCTTTTCTGGATATAAACATTCCTGGCGAAAAATGACAATCGCACATATTTCTTCTTCTTTTTTCGTTCTTCTTTCTCGTTGCTAACTGTCCTTTCCATTTCTCCACCGTTCCTTGCCCCCAGAATTATCTTTCCCGCGTCACTCTTAGTCCTTCTGGGTCTTTCTCCTTTAAGTTCCTCGCGCCCTTTCCTTTCCCCTTCCTCGCCAATTCCTCCTTCCTTGGCCACTCTTTTGTTCTCCCGTGTTCATTCTTCCTCTGACTCGTCCGAATTCATGAGAACGATTTTGTCTCGTGACTGCAGGTCGGTGATCACGTTCTGTGGACCAAAGAGGTGTTATTGGAACATTACTATTTACTCCATTACGAACATTACACTGGTTGGGTATTTTTCTCTTTTTACATTAATAAGAGTGTTACATGTAAGAATAACTATTGAAAATAAAAAAGAAATATCTATTAATTTAATTCAACCTGAAAAATGGCTCGTTTACAATGTTCGTTGTTAGCACAAATCTCTGAAATATTTGAACCTTGAAATATTAGAATATCTGGAAGAATCCAATAAACATGATACAAATAAAGGAAAGAGTCTTAGACCCCATACGTGGATTCTGATCCTCCGCCTCCGAGCTTTGACCCTTGAATACACGAGGCAGACAGTGGCTGCGACCACGGCAGCCATTGCTATCGCCACGACCACCGCCAGGATCGTCACCGTCACCTCGTCCTGTGCGCTGAGGACGTCGTTCTGGGGAAACAGGTGGCGGTTAGGCTCACGCTCCATAGAAATACTTGCATAGTCATTAATTAGGCTTGGCTCTGGAGTTCGGGGGAGTTCGGGCTCGATCTGCGCTCATGGGTTTCCTTGTAGAGGGAGGATGGGCGTGTGTGTGTGTGGGGGGGGGGGGGGTTACTAATCTTAGAAGGGGGAGAGAGTGCATTTATTTATACATCGTAATTGATAAATGTATCTATCTAGTTATCTAATTGCCTACATTTACTTTATGTATGTATATATACACACATATATATACATATATGTATGAGTACACATAAAATGTTTATATTTCTTGAAGAGAGGATGTCTGAAAATTGAACGTAAGATAAACAGGAAAAAGATTAACGTCACGTTCAACTGTCGATCCAGCGTGACCAGCCACAGAAAATAAAACGACGAATTACAGCACATTAAAGAGGTTCCTTGCCGTTACATTTAAAGAGACGGGTCTTTAACCAGCGCGCCCTCCCCGTCATGGCATATGGGTCAGAAACAAGGACTAGGACCAAGTTACTGCAAAGAAAACTAGGAAATGTCCAAAGATTGATGCTGGGAAAAAGCCAGAGAGATACTTGGAAGGATCAAAAAAGAAATAATAGCAGTTGGTAGGTTATATATATATATATATATATATATATATATATATATATATATATATATATGTGTGTGTGTGCGTGTGTGTGTGTGTGTGTGTGTGTGTGTGTGTGTGTGTGTGTGTGTGTGTGTGTGTGTGTGTGTGTGTGTGTGTGTGTGTGTGTGTGTGTGTGTGTGTGTGCGTGTGTGTACAATGTACATACACACACATGTATATCAATCTATCTGTTTATATAAACACACACATTCATATATACACATACGTATATGCATATGTGTGTATATATATTATATGATATATATATACATATATACAAACACAGATACATATATAAACATATATATATATATATATATATATATATATATTTACATATATATGCATATGTATATATATTATATACTTATGCATATATATACATATATCATATACATATACATATTATATGTACACACACACACACACACACACACACACACACATATATGTGGGTGTGGGTGTGTGTGTGTGTATGCATATTATATGTATATGCATATATGTATATATATACATACACATACACATATGCATATATTTATACATATATATATATTATATATATATATATATGCATATGTGTATATATATGTATATATATATGCATGTATATATGTATATATACATATATGTATGTATATATATTTTATTATGTGTGTGTGTGTGTATATATACATATGTGTGTGTGTGTGTGTGTGTGTGTGTGTGTGTGTGTGTGTGCATATATATATATATATATATATATATATATATATATATATAAATATAATGTACATGCGTGTGTGTGTAACGAATCTACGTACATGCACGCGACACAAGTACTCGGCATACAGACCATCCAGCCGGAGGCGGCGACCGTGCCAGGCTTGACCCCGAAGACCTGGTCGAGGAGTTCGTCTCGGCCGAGCGTGGCGGCGGGCGCGGGGGGGGTCACTGCCGCCTGATGCACGGTAGTTTTCTGTAATGACATCCATAACTTTTGTTTTCATTTTTGTTTATTGTGAGTTTTGAGTCATTTATAGCTTGATGTTATATATGTATCTATCTATATTAAGGATAACAGCTATACTAACAATTATAAGAACAATAACTATGATATAAGTGATAATAGTAATAATAATAATAATAATAATTGTAGTAGTGTTAATAATCATAATGATAATAATAATAATAATAATAATAATAATAATAATAATAATAATAATAATAATAGAGACAATGATGATGATAATCAAAACAATAATAATAATCATCACCATAATAATAATGACAATAATAATAACAATAATAATAATAATAATGACAATAATAATAACAATAATAATAATAACAATAACAATTATTATTATTATTATCATTGTAAAAAATAATATAACATACTAATTGCAATAATAGTTTAATTTCATAGAGAAACAGCTGTTGGTGCGTCACACGCTTAGAGGCCACATGCACAGGTGTGAATCGTAAAGAGATGATCACACCTGGTGTTCTCGCTTCAGAGTCGATTTTGCCAGTTCTAGCATTTATCAATCTATGCCAAGAGGCTTAGCGTTTGTTTCGGAAATGTTTCGAAGCAGACTCGGGATTCGAACTTAGGAATGAAGTTTTTTGTGTTTTATGGAGCTGCGTTGGTTGGTTGTAATGATAATATCAGTGATATGATAAAAGTACTAGTTATTACAGTGATAAAAATGATAGTGATACAACTACTACTAGTACTAGTAGTAGTAGTAGCAACAGTACTACGACTACTGCCACCACTACTATCATTGATAATAATAATAATGATAATAATAATGAAAATAACAACAAAAATAATAAACGATTATCTTTATTATTACATTATTATAACTATCATTATCATAATTATTATTATTATTATTAAAACCACAATTATTAACATTATTGTTATTATTATTATTATAATTATAATTACTATTATTATTTTCATTATCATTATTATTATAATATAACTTATTAATATTCTTATTATCATCATTATCATTATAATGATATAACTTATCAATATTGTCATCATTATTATTATTATCATTATAATGATATAACTTATTAACATTGTTATCTTTATTATTATTAGTAGTAGTAGTAGTGGTGGTATAATTATTATTATCATCATTATCATTATCATTATCATTACTATTATATTATCATTTTTTATCATTATTATTATCATCATTGTTATTATCATCATCATTATCATTACTAATAAAACAATAGTAATACTGATAATAATAACAGTAATTGTAATGATAATAATAACAATAGCAATCATAATCATAATTTTAATGATAATAATGGCATTGGTAACAAAAGTAATAATAATAATAAGAAGAAGAAGAGCAAGAAGAACAAGAACAAGAATAAAAAATAACTCATAATAATAACTAATGATAATGATAAAAACAATGGTAAAAAAAAAATAATAATAGAAAAATAGTAATAATAACAACAGCAACAATAATACTAATAATAACAATAACGATAACAGTAACAATGATAATTATAACAGTAAAAATACTAATAATAACAATAATAGTGATAACTGGTATTAGAATGATAATTATCATTATCATGATTATTATCAGTATCATTATTAACTCTATTACTGATATTATTATCATCATAATTATTATCATTAACATCAGTATCATCATCAGCTGCAGCATTATTACTATTATCATTACTACTACTACTACTATTGTGGTTACACTCATCATCTGTAGCATCATCTATTATTATCAGTTATTATCACCTCCAACTATACTACTGCTCTTTTTACCAAAAAAAAAAAAAAAAAAAATATATATATATATATATATATATATATTCATATATATATATATATATATATATATATATATATAAGTAAATGTATGTTGCACGGCTCTAACAACTTACAAATACTCGTATGTGATGGTTCTTTTTTCCACCATTTATAAGCTTCTGTCACCGGTACAGCACAACACTCATTCGAACGGCGACCACATTACACTTCCTAGTATGTCCCAGAAAAACTGGGAACTCACCCTAGATTCTGGAACACTTTGATTCGCTGTCTCTTTTAAGAGAAAACAAAACAAAACAATACAGTAAAGCAAAGCAGTACAACAAAATTTTATTCATTCTCAAAAAATCGAGATATAAGTAAACATGGGTGTCAGTTTAGAAGACTGTAATAAGAGAAGGCGACTCGGAATGCCAGTAATTCCTTTTCTGTAGGAAGTGCGGTACGCTTGGTATTCGACTGTGTATTGTGCTGTACCTGTGACAAATCCCTAAAAATGGTGCAGAAAAGGGCCATTGTATATTTTTGTGAGTTGCAAGATGCGCGGTGACCTTGAGCAACTTATATTGGAAAGCAGCATAATCTGTAGCTTCAGGCGTCATGGCAACACCCTCCTTTGACGTCCCTTAATTTGTGCTTCGTTTTGCACACATTGGGTAATGTGCCTACATTATATATGCACA
>NC_061861.1:6750333-6755333 GCF_019202785.1 Penaeus chinensis | reverse complement strand
ATTCTAGGAGCATTTCTAAGCAACCACCCGAGCTATAAAGGTGTTATTTAAGCAAAAAAAAGTGGGACTGTGGCCCAGAGAGGGGGGAGAGGGGGCCTTAAATGCCCCCCCCCCCAAATGACGCATTTCATGTGATTTCATGTGATCTCTCTGCCCCTCTCTCCTTCCCTTTCTCAAATTTCCATCGGACACCGATTGATGATCGTTTTCTACTTTTATCTTGCTGAAATTTAAAGTGGATTCGTTGACCATTTCTATTCGAGATACACCAAGAGTTTTTTCTCAACCTTATCGATGATTTTGCCATTCATACCGTAGTCTTATAAAAACAAAAGCTGTCTTTCTGGTGTTGTAATTCGGTATGGTGTTAAGAATTGGTATTTGATAACATTATCATAATCATTGTAATTGCTTCGTAATATGCATTATGCCTTTTCAGTAAATATTTTCATCCAGGAATATATCAATTTTATTCATGATCTTCAAGTCCAAATAAAGTCTGAACATAGTTTAACAAAGAATTTCTTGGTTATTTCATGACAAGACGATGAGAATACTGACATTAGCACAATACATATACAAGCACAAATCGTGCTTGTATATGTATTGCTTTGAGGGATCACTCGCTAACAGGAAGAAGCTAACATAAAAGTCAGGTAAAATTAAAAAAAAGAATAGTATCAGGTTATATTATTCTTTATTGGTGACTAGTTACAGGAGCTACTGCAATCTCTATATTTACACGAGATCTCCCTTGGAACCCCACTGCTAAGGCCTCACGCCACCGTTATTTACACCAACAACGACATGGGCTCCTCTGGTGCTAATGGGTACGTTGTTAAGACATTTGAGGAATAACATTGTTAAGTGATAAACTGCTATAAGCCGTAGATACTGATCTCAGAAGGGTGATTTTCTCTTCCATATTATAATGTATCATTGCCTATACTAATTTGTTATGCAAAAGAAAATAAGCCTTGCTGTAGAGGGTATCCTTGGCTTACTATTATGACTGATGCATAAGTCACGGGCTTTGACAGACAGTATTTACTCCTTCAGAAGGAAAAATACCCCAGATCCAATTGAATCAAGCAAACCAGGTCTTGGGTCTTTTCCTCAGAGTAAATGCATATCCAGCTAAGCAGTTTAACCATTACATATTTAGTGTACCTGATGAAACAATTGTATGTTTATAGTGTACTGAAAAATACAATTGAATGTTTATGATACAGATTCTATATATACCTGATTATCATCTAATTCTCAAAGAAATATGACTAAATCAATTGATATGGAATCAAGACTATGCTAACTGAATAATTTTTAACCCTTTTATTTCACAATATGTGTCCCACGGACGGTACTTATGCACTCTCAGGAGAGCTTTTAAGTTTTAGGTGAAATATTACTGTACAATGCCAGATACAACATGGCAATCTTTCTTGTTATTACTAACATGATGAGGAATGTAGCTTTATTCAGAAATACTAAGAACTTGGAGCAAAACAGTGTAATCTATTTAGATGCTGAGAAATATACCCTTGAACTGCACTATGCTGAGGCTAACAACACTTAAGATGAGGATTATGGCTGTTTACTGCAGGAACACAGCACCTCAGTACAATTTCCGGGTCGACGTGTCTTACCGAGAGGTTGAACACGACACCAAGATGCCTGGCGGTAAATAATGATCACTTGTGTGGTATTTCCGAGGAACAAACACCTCGAGACTATTTTTTCCTTTTCTTTTTTGCACACTTGGGTCTCAGTATCTGTCTCTCAGACACCACAACAAGTGTTACCTCAGGGACACTGTTCACTAGCTCGCTCACTGTCTGTTCCAGCCATGGCCAACACTTCTCTCGTGATCATTCTGGTGCTTGATCGACGAGACTCAAGTTGGGGCACACAGCTGTTTATCACATCCAATATATGTCATTCACTCATTATAGTTTTAAATACATACATCTAAGTTACAGTCCTCGTCCTCCTCTTTTTTTTCTTCCCACTTTATTACATACATCTTAGGCATCTTTTTTTTTTTGTTTGTTTTTTCGTAAAACTGATTTGTGGTGAACCTGCCCAAACAAAAATAATATTCCTTATGCACTTTTTCTCCCTTACACTTATACATCAGTATAAGCAACAAACACTAAATTTTGAATAGATGGATTAAAACGTAGAACATGCATTTTACATACATCTACACTTGTAAAATTTCTAATCATAGTCATCAACAAACTCAAATCTTCACAACATACATCAAGTGATAGAAAGATCACTAAGTTTCCATTCAACCAATAACATGTAAATACATTCAACACAATCTAGGACTGTCTGTTATCTTCTTTTTTAAAGAAAAGAATATATATACAATAAAATAAATTACAAATGAAGGTGAACTAAAAGAAACAAACTAAACATACTGGAAGGGGACAGGCCAATGCTAAAGCTACTCATAAATCTTTATGTTCCAATGTTGTAGCACTTGCTGGTGAAAAGTTAAGACTTCTTCTGTGGATGTCTCTTCAAGAATGCAACTCACTGCAACTACCAGAACACCTTTCAATGAATGGCAGTCTTTGAATGAATTGAAAATTAAAAAGTGATAGATGATATCAGTAATTAAAAAGCAGCACAGGATGGGGTAGATTTTTCCATTTAAAGACAATGAAAAAATAGAAAAAAGAAAAACAAGCAGAAGGGCTATCCCCAGCCAAACAACTGAAAGAGGAAAAGGAATTGATGACACGGACAACCTAATTGTACTTCTATCAATGTGTGCTAGAAACACATAATGTCTGTGAACATATAAATTCTACCACTAAAGAGTCTTCACCACTAATAGGTCTGTGTATCCAAAAGCCTGACAAAAGATCCCAGAAATCTTATCAAAATCTTTAAAAAAAGACCATTTAGAATTTCTAAAAAAAAATCAAAATGAAAAAAAAAAACTTATGCTTTCTCTCTCACTCTTTTTCAAGTCACAATCACAGACCTGGACTCTCCATGCCGTTAATTCCAGACCTTGAGGAGTTTTGGGAGTAAGCAGACTCATGGAACCCTATACATAAAAAAAGACAATAATTTTTTTTTTTTTTTTAGAAAGTAAACATGTTCACAACCTCTCGCTATCAAAGGGCAGTATTATAGCATACATAGTAAATCACTAAGCAGCACTAAGTTAGCTAATTTGTTTCAACATTTCTATATGTCATACATGCCATTTCTTCATTTTTCTCGCTCTTGTCACGATGATATGCACAATGAAACAAATAAATACCAAAACATGGGATGAAATGGGGAAGCAACAAATGAAAAGGACTGGCAAATACTAATAAAATACTGTTCACATCATGTATACAATGCCATTATTCATGTGAGGCAGCACCTTTATTTTTTTTCTGATTTTATATATATATATATATATATATATATATATATATATATATAAATATAATGTATCATATATACATATCATATGTATATATAAGTATAATGTATATATCACATATATGTGTATGTATGTACATGTGTACATATATATATATATATATATATATATATATATATATATATATATATATATGTACATATATACATATATACATATATATATATATATATATATATATATATATATATATATGTACATATATACATATATACATATATATATATATATATATATATATATATATATATATATGTATATATATGTACATATATACATATATACATATATATATTATATGTACACATCACATATATACATATATATATTATATGTACACATCACATATATACATATATATATTATATGTACACATCACATATATACATATATATATATTATATGTACACATCACATATATACATATATACACATATATTATACATATATATATATATATATATATATATATATATATATATATATATATATTGTTAGGATGCCATCATCTCGCATATACATTTTCAAGGAAGCTTATTCAATACACTCGATTGCCTGCACTTCAAAAAGGTGTTCCATGATTTCCCCAAAATGAAAGGGTGAATCTGAACCACAAAGAAAGAAAGAAAGAAAGAAAGAAAGAAAGAAAGAAAGAAAGAAAGAAAGAAAGAAAGAAAGAAAGAAAGAAAGAAAGAAAGAAAGAAAGAAAGAAAGAAAGAAAGAAAGAAAGAAAGAAAGAAAGAAAGAAAGAAAGAAAGAAAGAAAAAAAAAAAAGATAGTGTCAAACTAAAAATATATCACTGAAAAGGGATATTGATCACTGTTTTGCTGGTAATGTATCACAGTCTTTCTTCAGCTGTAAGGCCTGGCTAAAATCACAATAAAACCATATTATGTATACACTGATGAATGAACTGAACACTTCAATCACACACCGGCAAAAAGGATACATAAAGTAATTTCCATGGGTATCTTAAACAGGAAAAAATACATAAATAAAACAAAACAATGTTATAATAATGCATAAAAAAATAATAAATCACCTCCATTCTACACACAGAAAGAGAGAGAGACATAAGCCTAATGCAGTTTAATCATAATAATTATTTCCACTCCTGTCTTTCAAGTGTGATGTGAGATAGGTATATTTTGTGCTTGAGGTGAGATATCCACACAGCTTGGAGGGGAAAAGATGTCTTGTTCCTTTAACCTTTCTTGAAATTTCTAAGACAACAAAGAAAAAAAAGAGGAAAAGGTAAGATAATAAAGTGGAATACTTGGGACAAAAAGCTTGGTTATTATTATTTGAACTCGTAAATTTCCTTCCATGCATTTTTCCTCTTCCTTCTCTCTCTCTCTCTCTCTCTCTCTCTCTCTCTCTCTCTCTCTCTTGCTCTCTCTTTCCTTCCTTCCTTCCTTCCAGCTGGCCCTCACTAACTCATGGCACTCGATACACTCTAACCCTTCTTTCCATCTCAATCCTTCTCTCCCAACAATCCTTTCTTGATCAGATATCCAATTTCTCACTTTACTCTTTTTCTTCAAT
>NC_061861.1:6745333-6747833 GCF_019202785.1 Penaeus chinensis | reverse complement strand
TGGAAGCATTTAGCTATGCCCTGCCACTTATTTGGTTATGTTTATTTGGCCTACAAAAATAGGGGAGATGTGTTTGTGTCTTATGTAAATTTACAAGTGAGAGGGTATACATACACTGTATATTTAATTCTCTCACACTCACTTCTTTCTCATTTTCATCCATGGACTCTTAATCGGTTAAACATTTGTATTTGTCTTTTTTCTTTAGAAAAAAAAAATCAAATAATAGAAATATATTAAAATAATCAAAATATCAGATCAAATAAATAAAGAAATAACTACTACTAGTGACATTTCAATTACTGATTTGACATTTTTTACGTTCTACTTCACTTTTAAACTTTCCTTCTTTCTAATATAACATGAGAATTCCTTTGTATAGACCCAGAATGACACTAAGGAAATGGATGAGTGAAGCCAGTAAATGCTGGCACAGTATCAGAAACAACTTCCTTGCAGTTGCCAGTGTAACCACAGCAATGAATCAAGTTGCCAATCAATCCATCAGACAGGACTTTGAATGCAAACCCAGGGGCTTCATTAAGAGACAGAAAAACCTATGACAGCTCATTTTCTGTGCTTTAGAACAGACACGTACAGAATAATATTGCCAGCAGAAGAAAAGAGAACAGAAAGAAAAGAAATAAAAACAGGAGAAAAATAAAGTATGCCGATGTCCGCTTACATTTGTGATGTTGGCTTCCTAGTTCCAGACTTAGTGAAGCCCCTGAAACTAAAATAGCATTCTTGAACACAAGTAAAAAATATGGTCCTAGGCAAGGCACACTAAAAGGCAGAGGCCTAGATCTAGATTAAGGCAAGGATGGGGCAGATATCTGATATCAAGAAGTCTGGGGACGGAACCTGTAGCAATGAACAAACACCGTTACAGGTTCACAAAATCCTAAATTGCTCAATTTGACTTTTTACTAAGATTTTTTTGTTGCTTTCTTTTGTGTGTGCATGAAGATGCTCTCTCTCTCTCTCTCTCTCTCTCTTCTCTCTACACAACAAGGTGCACCATGAGTTTTTAAATGCAAAGAGGAGAAACCGCAAGATATTGTCATTTCTCACGCAATAAAAATTGTGACCCAAATCAACCAAGCTCTTGATTGGATGTCAGCCTGTCAAAAGACAAGAAAACATAGAAAGAAAGGAAAAAGAACACAGACTACCTGCAACCCACAGCTAATTCTCAGGGTAATGAATCTTCTGAATATATTTGTGTCACAAACTTATAAACCATGAAGACCTTCAATGATTATGTGCAAAAAAGAAAGAAGGATAGTTTATCTCTTTTTATTCTCTTTACTTTCCTGATATCTTTTGTAAAGAGAAAAGTTGGAAATATTCAAAATTCAATCCTGACCATGAACAAGAATGCTTCATGTCCTTCCTAAATTCTAAACATTGTATACAATTAAACTATAATTACAAAATACACTCTTAAAATACGTCACCCACTAACTTGCCTCAAGAGCACTAATCACTAAATCTCTATCATCTCACTAACCGTTGGCGAACTAGTATCACTCATCAAAATCAGCGAAAAAAAAAATGCAAAATCATAAATGTAAACAATCAGGGGAAGGATGAAAAAGAGGGGGGATAGGCAATGAATAAAATATATATTCATATTTATAAAAATATGATATAGCCTCAACTAGAGTGGTGTAAGGAAGTGATGTCCTGCAGCTCTTTGGGGAGGACAAAAGATATCCTGTACATTTAATACAGTGTGCTTTGACATGAAAGCTAAAAGGGTTGATTGTAACCCAATGCTGCCTGGAGTGGCATGTACTTACATTCTATGTCCACTATGCTCTCATAGATGCCTCCACAAATACTAAGTCACCAATGAGTATATCTCACTTGTCTATCATTTTCCTTGATTTTTTAAAATATTGCTGTTAATAATGTTATTAACATTATAATTATCAAAAAGTCTATAATAATCATAATAGCAATGATATTGATAGCACAGAGGGGGAAGAAAAAAATCAAGGAAAGGTGAAATCAGGTGAAGTCATGAGGTCAATGACTCCTTGTAGACTAAGCAGCTGTATAGCCATCTATGTGTAGAGATATTTTACTAAACAATGCTGTAGTGAATACTATATTTTCCCTTCAAAACTGGATTAACGTAAGCTTCACTGATGATACTCTAAAGTGCTCCAGACATGAATTTTAGTCCATCTTGCCAAGTCATTCTGAGGTCATTTAACCCACTACCCCCAGGGAAAATCAATAAAAAATGGGGAAAATGCTGTGCACATAGATGGCTCTGCTATTGCTAAGCCACAATGGAGTCAATTAGGAGACCTTGTGACCTTACCTGATTTGAATTGATGGGAAAAATGTATTTTTTACTAGTGCTATGAATATCAATCATGTTATTTTTATTATAAACATAATTACTATAATGTTATAAACATTAGTAACAGCAAAATAAGATAATGTAAACTATTTTCATAAATCAAAGGAAAGGATAAACAGGCAA
>NC_061861.1:6732833-6735333 GCF_019202785.1 Penaeus chinensis | reverse complement strand
TTTTCTCCCAGCCGGGCCAACTGCTACGAAATGTACAGCGTTTAAGCAACAATTCAGACACCAAGGGGGAGTTAATCAACATTAAAGCCACTTGCTATTATAAACTCCTTTCTCAGGATCTACGATGGACTTGAAACAACTGCAAGCGAGAGAGGTAGAGAGGGCACTTGATAACGAAGCAACATTTCAGCAAAAATGCACATGAAATCGGACGCCATTTTTCCCACAACAAAATCTCGTCCCTCCATTCAAAGCTCCCTAATCTCGACCCAGTGAGACGTACGGCGTTGCTAGGAGCCGAACCGCAAACGAGGCTGGGTGACGTTGGCATGAGTTGGCACGCTCGCCTCCCCCTTCATTCCTTTTCCTTTCCCTTCCTCTCTCCCGTGCTCTCCCTCTATTTCTTTCCCTTTTCCTTTCTCCCTTTTCCTCCATCCTTCCCTCCAATCCTTTCCCCATCCCTCTCCCCGCCCTCCAATCCTTTCTCCTCCCCTCCCCTCCCTCTCCATTCCCCTTCCCCCAAATCTCTGCATGAGCATGTGCATGGCAACACCGCCTCACATACCTGTTGTCTTACTAAACACATGCGCCGCTCTCGATGCCCCCCCCCCCCCCATCCTCCTTCGCTCGGGATCAACACTCCTTTGGGGACACGTGTTATGTGCATTCATCTGGGGTGAGAGGGAGGGAGGGGGTGGGTGGGGAACGGAGGGGAGGGAGGGAAAGGAAGGAAGGATGGAGTAGGGAGGGAAAGGAAGGGAGAGGGAGGGAGAGGGAGGGAGAGGGAGAGAGAGGGAGAGAGAGGGAGAGAGAGGGAGAGAGAGGGAGAGAGAGGGGAGTGTGAGGGAGGAAGGGGAGGGAGGGAAAGGACGGGAGAGGGAGAGAGGAATGGGTGAAGGTGGAGGTGGGGGGGAGGGATAAGAAGGGAGGGAGAGAGATGAAGGGAGAAAAAAAAAAGGGAGTGAGACTGAAACGGAGTGAGAGGGAGAAGGTAAAAACGAGAGAGAGAGAGAGAGAGAGAGAGAGAGAGAGAGAGAGAGAGAGAGAGAGAGAGAGAGAGAGAGAGAGAGAGAGAGAGAGAGAGAGAGAGAGAGCAGGGTAGAAGGGGGGTGATGAAGAGGAAGAAGAGAACAGATCTGAAAGCACATATCGAACAAGCGGAAAGCGCTCCTCTGAACAATCGCCGCCAAGAGCCTCGTGTGTTCCGAGGCAGCCGACCTGTATTCGTTTTATTCCCGCTTCTCCGTGCAGGCCTCGTTCTGCCTCGGCCGCCCGCTGGAAGCTGGAAGCTGGAGGCTGGAGGGGACAGGCGCAAGCAATTATCGCACGTGCATGACTGTAACACGCCTTCCTGCATTGCGCACTATTGCACAATCTGAGCGGCGTGATTGTCCCGACCCGCAGATTGCGTTACGACATTCAACCGCAGTGTTTTCCCTTCATTTTTTTCTGCATTCCCGTCGAAGTAGAAAGTCGACCGAAAACTCACTTTCTAACTGCCGTGATTATCGAGTAGTGTTACCGGCGGTCGGAGTTACGAGAGAGGAAGGGAGGGAGGGCGGGAGGGAGGGGGAAGAGAAACAAGGAAAGAGAGGGTGGGGAAAGGGAGATAAAGGGAGGGAAGAAGGAGAGAGGAAGGAGAAGGGGAAAGAGGGGGGCAGGAGAGAGGGAAGGGAAGGGAAGGGAAGGGAAGGGAAGGGAAGGGAAGGGAGGGAAGGGGAGGGGATAAACAGAGGACGAATTGATTAAGCATTTTTCTACCAAAGAGAATGAGCACACATCAACCTGAGCTTGCCACCCGATGACCTTCCCTCTCGTCTACACTCCCGCACGAACTCGGCCTCTGTCCCTCGGCCATTCCCAGACGACTCCGCGCCCGACCCCACGACTGGCTGCGACACGGAATCAAGTGGTTACCCCAAGATTTTCAGCTAATTGTTTTCAACGTCGACGACTATCAACGTTATTATCAACTTGCAAAAATACTACGTTACGGTAGAAAGATTTCTTTTTTTTTCTTTTTTTTTTTTAGTTCTATTCATCTTCCTTTCTTATCTTACAGTCCCACACTATTGAACGGGGAATATAAAACACTTGTTCCTTGTACATACTCTCCCTCCCCTCAAAAATAAATAAATAAATAAATAAATAAATAAATAAATAAAATAAATATATATTTAACATAAAAAATACTAAACAAGTAAAACGAAGAGAGCAAGCAGCCTCCAGAGCGGGCGCGGGCACAAACCACTCGCTGCTTACGGTGCGGGAGGCAGGGAGGAAAGGCGGCGGGGCAGGGCGCTCGAACCCTCGGACCGTTACATCAGGAAGTGGGTTCGAATTCTCCCTCGTCATGGACGCTTTTACGCCATGCTGCTGTTCATTACGCCGCACTCACCCCTTTATTCGGCCGAGCCGGACGGTGAAGGCTGTGCGGTCTCATCCGGCGCATGGCTGCCGAAACTGGCGCGATTCGCAGAAAATGATGATTACACACAAC
>NC_061861.1:6727833-6730333 GCF_019202785.1 Penaeus chinensis | reverse complement strand
AGAGAGAGAGAGAGGAGAGAGAGAGAGAGAGAGAGAGAGAGAGAGAGAGAGAGAGAGAGAGAGAGGGAGAGAGAGGGAGAGAGAGGGAGAGAGAGGGAGAGAGAGGGAGAGAGAGGGAGAGAGAGAGAGAGAGAGAGAGAGCAAAGCTCACGTGAGTGAGCTTGTGTATGCATTTATGTGTGCGTGGGTATGTGCCTACCACAAAACGAAGCGAGAAAATTCAGCAGGCGGCCGCTCCCATCCCAAGCGCAAGTAGGTCGCGAGGCGCAAGCACAGCGGTGAGCAGGCGCCCCCCAGGACCTAACACCCCCCCCCCCCCCCACTCGGCACACTGAAAGCCAGCTTCCGTCAAGAAGGAAAGCGACCGAAATAGGGACAAGGGGCGTCCTTCTATGGTACGGAATAGCGGTCCCGCGCCCGCGTCGATCCATGTGCCGTCACAAGGGGTCCGCGGCTCCCCCTCCCTCTGCCCGCCACCGCCCCCACCCTCTGGGACCAGCATCCCTCGAGGTCCTTCGAGTCCATGTGCGACATATTTCTGTCCTACGAAGACCGCCTTTCGCGACGACACAACCACGCGTAACAACTACGGAACCACCTGGCCAGAAAACTCAGCGCAGCAAGCATTTTCGTTCACAATTAACTCGAGGTAATTAATTCATATTAGTGTAAAACATACCAACATTTTTATGTTGGTAATTCGTTGTTAATTGTTTCCTAGTTAAACAGTCAAGCAGTGTTTGCACATCACCCCCTCTGAATCAGTAAAGTGATGAAGTCAAAGTTCTCCATACTTTGGGGATTTTCCATGAACTAGAAGAAGAGATCGTGACCCCATTTACGCAAACAGAAAGAAAATGTCCAATGAGAAAAAGAAGAAAATAAAATCATGTAGACAAAAAACTGTGTGCCTCGCATTCATCTACGACACGAAAAGGAGCCGGCACAAAGAAGGCAAAGCCGTATCCTATCGTCATGGCGAAGGAAAGGAGACCGCAAGCGACATCGAGAAGCCCTCCTGGCAATCTCTCTCCCAACTCACCCCTCCTGCCTCTCCCAACTCACCCCTCCTGCCTCTCCCTCTCCCTCCCCTCCTCTCCTCTCCTCCCCTCCCCTCCCCTCCCCTCCCCTCCCCCTCCCCTCCCCTCCCCCTCCTCCCCCCTCCCCCCCCCTCCCCTCCCCTCCCCTCCCCCTCCCCTCCCCTCCCCTCCCCTCCCCTCCCCTCTCCTCCCCTCCCTCGCCCCTGCGCTCCCTGCCTACCCTCCCTGCACCGGCACTCCACTGCATTGCCATAATGGCGTAATGAGGCGCCGGTGCCCGTGCCACGCCACGACAAGCAGGAATCGGCAAGGTTGACACAGGGAGGGGGCGAGGTAAAGGCAGAGACGGGGCAGGGACAGGGGCAAGCAGGGGCAAGGTGAGGGCAAGGGAAGCATGGAGGGGCGGGCTTGCTTACGGGCTTCATGGAGCGCCCCAGTCCAGCCCAGCCCGCCACCTACTGGGCACTCTGCCAAGCGGGCCACCGTACCTGTTCTCCTTTGCTCCATCATCTGCCCCGGGTCCACCTCCTCCAACGCGCCCGTCAACGCCGCCCGGAACGCGCCCGCACGCCCGCTCCACGCCCCAGGAGGAAGCGTCCGGGAAGGAGACGGCCACGTGTGCAACGCGACGGAAGGGGGGGGGGGGGTGACGGAGGGAGGGAAGGTGAAATGAAGGGGTCGTTGGAGGGATTATGAGAGGAAGGAGGGAAGAAGGGTCGGGAGGGAGGGAGGGGGAGGGAGGGGGATGACAGACGGACGGATATTTGGAGGGAAGGACGGAGAAGGAAGGGTGCTAGGAAGGGTGCTAGGAAGGGAGGAAGGGAGAGGGGATGAAAGTGAGTGAGGGAACGATACTAGAAGTAAGGTGAGGAATTGACAAAACATAGAAGTGAAAGGGCAAATTGGGAGAAGAGAAGAGAGTAGGAAAAAGAGAAAGAGAAATCAACTACCCCATATGACACGGAAATAACAAAAGACTCTCCTTCCTTTGTTAGAGTGACTAAGGTCAAAGATAGGTTCCCCCTTCTCCCCCCCTCTCTCTGTCTCTCTGTCTGTCTGTCTGTCTGTCTGTCTGTGTCTGTCTGTCTGTGTGTGTGTCTGTCTGTGTGTGTGTGTGTGTCTGTCTGTCTGTCTGTCTGTCTGTCTGTCTGTCTGTCTGTCTGTCTGTCTGTCTGTCTGTCTGTCTGTCTGTCTGTCTGCCTGTCTGTGTCTGTCTGTCTCAAAATAACGCTACGTAAAAACAAGCTACCCCCCCCCCCCCCACCACCACCATTATCCCCCGCAGCTGAAACGTCACAACCTACTTTCCTTTACGTGACCAGCACATGTATTCAAATGACTGTCTTCGTTCATGGTATAAATAAAATAATGGCAATATGAATGTCAACAATAATGAACAATGGTAATGATTATCATAATATTAATAATCATAAGGAGAATAAATGCGACGCAAAAAATAT
>NC_061861.1:6710333-6725333 GCF_019202785.1 Penaeus chinensis | reverse complement strand
TTCCTCTTTTTCCTATTCCCTCTGCTCACCCCCCCCCCCCAATCATTCCTAATTCATTCCCTCCCCCCCTCTCTCCCTCCCACCGCGTTTCTCCTTCCAATCGGTTTAAAACCACCGCGAATTATGTAAGGCGCTTTTAGGATTCTTAACGGGACGTCTCTCCCCCTACGACCCTCTCCCCTGCCCCACGGCCCCCACTCCCTACCCCCGGCCTCCCGCCCCACCTCCGCCTGGTGGCCGGCGACGCCCCTGTGATACCGCCACAGATAAACAAACCTGCGGCCACTGTGATAAGACGCCGTGAATATAATGTAGTTCTTTACTTCACACTTGCATAATTCCTGCGTCATTTCGGTCCCGTGAATGGATGGTCAATCTCTCTTGTCTTATCTCCAAATTACGTGATAGGCATTAAATTCGCCCATCCTAAAAATAATAATAAAATAATGATGAACAATTTTAAAAATTAAAATAATTCTCGTCTGGTGTGGGTGGTGGCGGGGGAGCAATTAAAATGATGGTCCTAATGACTCCGGAACGCATTAACACAACTTTTAAATCATATCCACAAAATTCCGATAACGCGGTGGTAATTATAAAATTTCTACAGATAATTCGTAAAGGTTGTCAGCTTTCTTTTTCAACCAATCGTACATATCAAGCGCCACTTGCTCAAGCTTCAGCTGGATGGAAGGCCTGGGCGAGGAAGCGAGCGACGAGCGGGGGAGGAGGGGGGGGGATCGGGAGAGGAGAGCAACTAGCAGACGGAGCTGGAGAAAATTGGAGGACGCGAGGCACACGAGGGGCGGCTGAGGCAAGACGCATGAGCCTAGCAACGCGGCTAGAAAGCAGCGGCGAGATAAGCGCGCGTGCGCCCCCGCACCAGAGAAGGCATCCGCGAAGGGCAGGTGGCGCGGGGAGATAAGTCCAGATAACGGCCGCCTTGCCGGCCGGCGAAGGTGTCCTGAGACGCGCCGGATGTCCCTCGCTCTCGTCATCAAGGCTCGTCGATGCCGCTCGCGGTGTTCTTGAGAACAAGGTGTTCGCTGCGTGAGATTCGTCAGGATATCCCGCTCGGTCTCTGTAGATCTCTTATATCTCACTTTTAGCTGCTTGGCCTACCACTAAGTGGTCCGCGTGGTTCGCTAGCCAGCCCTTCTGGATCATGAACCGCTCACGTGGAGAACATCCGGGTTAGGGAGGGAGAACCAAGCCTCGCCTGGCGGAGAACCACACCACGGGTAGCGTGGGGATGCTTCTACTTTTCAGTTGCTTTTATTCCTTTTCATGATCAAAACTGTTGTTATCTGAGGTGAGATATCAGTCACTAGAATTTCCAACTGCCGTCTGCATCCCAAGAAATAATGGTACCATGAAACGCGCACACATGTGAAAAGGCACACATGAGCGGCACGAACGCATAACACAGACACAGACACAGACACAGACAGACACAGAAAGACAGACAGACAGACAGACAGACAGACAGACAGACAGACAGACAGACAGACAGACAGACAGACAGACAGACAGACACACACACACACACACACACACACAAGGTCATCCCGTCCACTTGACCCAATTTCCCCCTATCAGTGCACATACAACCGCGCCTTGACCCTGGCGGGGGTCCGCGGGCGCTAGCCAGTGACTGAATCACGCGCACCTGTTCATTCATATTCTGAAGGAGAGAGAGAGAGAGAGAGAGAGAGAGAGAGAGAGAGAGAGAGAGAGAGAGAGAGAGAGAGAGAGAGAGAGAGAGAACAGGGGAGAGAAGGAAACAGGAGGAGGAGGGAGGCAGGGAGGAAAAGAATATAAGGGAGAGAGAGGAGGGAGATAAGAAAGGGAGAGGGAGATAGGGGGGGGACAAAGGAGAAAATGAAAGGAAAGTGAAGAGAGAGGGAGGGAGGGAGGGAGGGGAGGGAGGGAGGGAGGGAGGGAGGGAGGGAGGGAGGGAGGGAGGGAGATAGATAGATAGAGAGAGAGAGAGAGAGAGAGAGAGAGAGAGAGAGAGAGAGAGAGAGAGAGAGAGAGAGAGAGAGAGAGAGAACAGGGGAGAGAAGGAAACAGGAGGAGGAGGGAGGCAGGGAGGAAAAGAATATAAGGGAGAGAGAGGAGGGAGATAAGAAAGGGAGAGGGAGATAGGGGGGGGACAAAGGAGGAAATGAAAGGAAAGTGAAGAGAGAGGGAGGGAGGGAGGGAGGGAGGGAGGGAGGGAGGGAGATAGAGAGAGAGAGAGAGAGAGAGAGAGAGAGAGAGAGAGAGAGAGAGAGAGAGAGAGAGAGAGAGAGAGAGAGAGAGAGAGAGAGAGAGAGAGAGAGAGAGGCAGACAGACAGAGGTGGAGGGGGGGGATAACAGAAACAGACAGCCAGAAAAACAAACCAGTTACAAAATCAGAAGAAAAAAAACAACGAAATAATTGGGACTCCGCCGCTGACTCGAGGGCATGGCGCTGAGGGGAAATTAGATAACTAATTGAGATGATTTCCACAATAAAACGACGAAGATCTCACGCAGATAATGATAATGACGCCCGATCATTTCTTAATGTGTGTGAGTGAGGGAACCTGATTGCGGCGTTGATTGAGGCTCTGCACAGTGTGTATGTATGTGTGTGTGTGTGTGTGTGTGTGTGTGTGTGTGTGTGTGTGGTGTGTGTGTGTGTGTGTGTGTGTGTGTGTGTGTGTGTGTGAAAGACAGACAGGAGAGAGAGGAGAGAGAGGAGAGAGAGGAGAGAGAGGGAGAGAGGAGAGAGAGAGAGGAGAGAGGCGAGAGAGGAGAGAGAGGAGAGGAGAGAGAGAGAGAGGGAGATGAGAGAGAGAGAGAGAGAGGAGAGAGGAGAAAAACCCCCCAATTTTAAAGGGGGGGGGGGAACCATCGGCGGAACCCACTGTTAAAAGGGGGGGGGGGGGGGGTTTTTGGGTTTGGTGTGGGGTGGGTGGGGGGTTTTGGTAAAAAAAAGGGGGAAAAAAAGGGAGAGAAGGGAGAAAAGGGGAAAAAAGGGGGAGGGGGGAAGGGGGGGGGGAAAAGGGGGGAAGGGGGGGGGGGGGGGGGGGGGGTGGTGTGTGGGGTGGGGTGGGGTGGTTTCTGTGTTGGAGGGGGGGTTTTTGGGGGGGAGGGGGGTTGCGGTGGATTTTTGGGGGGGGGGGAGGTGGGGGTTGGGGAGGGGGCCCCCCCCCCCCGGGGGCGGAGTGCGAGGAGAGAAAAAGAGGAGGAAGGAGAGAGAGGAGAGATGAGAGAGAAGGGGTAAAGGGGGGGTGGAGGGGGGAGAGGGGGGGGCCGGGGCCGGGGGGCCCCGTTTTTTTTGGGAGGGCCGGTTTTTTTTGGGGGGGGGATTGCCAGCCCCCCCCCCCGACCCCCTGCCCCGGTCGGAGCCGCGGCAGCGGGGCCCAGGTCGGCCGCCAACGGGAAGAGAGTGGCGAGATGGCCGTAACCGGTGATAGCGTTGGGGTAAAACGGGGGGGGGGGGGGGGCGAGGTCCCGGCGTAGGGAATAAAGAATAGAAGGGCGGGGGGGGTTTTTAGAAAAGGAGGGAAGGAAAAGGGAGGGAAGGGAAAGGAGGGGGGAGAGGGGAAAGGGGGGAAGGCGGGAGAAGGGAGGAAGGAGGGGGCGGGAAGAGGGGGAGGGGGGGGGGGCGGGGGAAGGGGGGCGAGGGAGGAAGAGGGGGAGAAGGGAGGAAGAGGGGGAGGAGTGAGGTTGAGGTGAAAGGCGAGATCTAGAGTAAGCCGAGTCGATATAGATCAAAAATACACAAATTATGCAGAATATATACACAAAAAATAGGAAATAACATAGTAAAGGATAGAATCTCTAAAATGTTTCTGACACTTTCTGAGGCCGACCGAAACAACAGCCACAACTCTAAGAAATACTTCACCCCCCCCTCTCACCGTCACCACCACCACCATCATTTTTCCTACCATTACCACCATCACTAATATCATCAACATTTTTGCTTTCCCTTTCCCCTGCGTAAGACGGCAGCGAACACAAGGCGAGCACATCATGACGAGCCCCGAGACCGCAAGACAATAAGTGAATATCAAACCCTCATTTCCATCGGGGGCGCAAACACCACCTCACCTGTGTTGGCGGGCTGAGGCGGCCACGGGCGTCACGACCATGCATACTAATCAATAATCTATTTATGTCACAAGGGGTACGCTTCGGTCTTACAGAAATATGAATGTACACGGACCTTTTAAATTCGCATTTTTCGGGTGCCGGCCACGGTCCTCTGTCCACGTTCTTCCAAATGCTTCCATTAACTAACAGGGAAAGGGGAGGCACACCTAATTCCCTCCGAAACGTTGAAGTGGCTCCACATAAGCTACGGTATTTTGGCACTGTGGCGTATAACAACAGCACTGCCATAACAACGGTGACTAATGGTGATGGCCAGGGCACTGTCTGGGTAATGGTGCAGCGGTGTGGTGAGCTGTGATGAATCAGTAACCGCCAACCACTTTACTGTGGTGTGAGTACAATGGGTTTTATCATCATCATCAAAATCAGAAGTAGAAGTATGAACATTATCATATATATATATATTTTTTTTTTTGTGCGTGTGTGAGGGGGGGGGGGGGTGGATATAGTGGTGTGTTAGCAAGTCGGGTACGGGTGGTATCTCTTTCGGGCTGGTAGACGCTCCTCAACTTTCACCTAACCTTCTCCCCCTCTCCTTCCCCTCTCACTCTCCCCCTCTCTCCCACTCCCTCCCTCCCTCCCTCCCTACTCCCTTCCCCTCCCCCTCTCCCATTCCTTCCCTCCCTCCCTACTCCCCTTCCCCATCCCCCATGCCCTCCGTTTATTGCAATGCCCTTCCGCGGTCTCGTCAAATGAACGGGGGAGGAGGGGGAAGATGGCGGAGAAGATGGGGGAAGAAGAGAAGTGAAGAGTAAAGAAGAGAAGTGAAGAGTAAAGAAGAGAAGAGGAGAGTATAGAATCAAGTAAAGGAGATGAGAATTGAGAAAAGTAGAGGGAAATAGATAAGAAATAAAGAGAGGAGTGACGAGAAGGAGAAAGAATAACGAAAAGAGCAGAAGAGAGAATGGCTCGAATATCCACTAGCAAGAAACAAGATATCACAGCTCGACATTACAATACGAAGCACGTGTCTTCGCCACTCAGCATTCATTATCCATGGATAATAAGAAAAAAAAGTTTCTCTGCTCCGACCCCAGCTTTAGTACAAACAAGAACCACAGAATGCGCACGCGAACGTGCACACACGAACGCGCGCGCGCATACACACACACACACACACACACACACACACACACACACACACACACACACACACACACACACACACACACACACACACACTCACTCACTCTAAAAAGCGAAGTGCCATTTTTCTCCCACCTACCACCCCGTCACCGAACACCAACCACAGCAGGTAAACAAGAAACAAGAACCACCCAACCAGAGAACCGCAATACCTAACAACGAACGAACCAGACGCACTACAACGGCCAACCATGCAGCTACAATACGCAAGCCAACCAAACACAACCAACAGAACAGGGAAACAAAGATACACACACAAAACACTTAAACAAAAAAACCTAAGCCCATACCCCCCACGTGGCGCAGCGATCCACGTGGCCTGGCCGAGCCGGGCCGGGCCGCGACACCTGAGTAACGAAATGGTCAGGTACACAACGCACGCACGCACGCACGCACGCAGCACAACAACTGCATCTTATTTTCGTCATCTCGGCAACTCGCTCGGTGTTGTTCAAAGCTGAAATCTCGAGGCCACCTTCCCTCCCTGACCCTGCCTTTGCTTCCGTTCGCACAAAACAATGCCGCTCCCTCGAAGGTCTAAGAACGGCATTCCAGGGTCTACGCAAGCCAGACCTTGCAGTAGTGTCCTCTTTCGTAAGTTGGCGACGGAAATGATAACAATGAGGATAATGGTAATAATAGGAAAACCAGAGAAATAGAGAATAAGGAAGGCAAAAAAATACAAATAGTGAAAAAATAGACAACGATGAAGAAAAGTAAAGACAACAAAGGAAGGAGACGCCATTAAAAACACCCCGGCCATCGCCAGACTCTCAATCAACACCCGCGCCATGCAAAGCAAGCATTCGTCTTTGCACAGCCGCTGAACACCTGCTTTTCGAAGTCACGTCTCGCACTCAACCTCCCGCCCACCCGCCCACCCGCGCCCGTGTGACTGATCCTCCCCTCCCACGCACCGGTGCTGAACGCCCGCTCTGGAACGGATCACGTCACGTCACTTCGCCAATTGTGTTTGAAGTTCATCTCCCTCGCAGCCGTAACTCACTTTTTAATTTTTGTCTCTTCTCTCTCCTTCTCTTTCCACTTCCTATTTTTTTGTTCTTTCTCCTATTTCTCTCTCGTTTTTCCTTCTATTTCCGAATTTTCTCCTTGTATTTCTATCGGTTCTTTTGATTTCTCTCTCCCTTCTCTTTCTAATACTCTCCCTCCACTTCCTCTCCTCTCCTTATCTCTCTCTCCCACGCACGCACTCAAGCAAGCAGTCACTCTCTCTCTCTCTTTAAGAACACCGTAATTCACTGAACACAGTTGCTCGAACTGTGAGGTGAACTGCCGAGACAAAATTTTCCTCTCGCGCTGATCTCTATTCGGACAACAATTCACACCCGAGAGGAACGAACCAGAAGAGATAGGAATCGAAATGAACTGTTAATGATAACAAAAAATATCTAAAAACAAAAAAAAAAATATTAATGGTTAAAAATCTCTTCAGACAAAGAGAGAAAATAATTGCTAGTGAAACATGGTACTTTAAAACACATTCACCGTCTTATGCAAAGTTTATCACAAAGTAAGAGTCACAAGACCACCTAATCTATTTGAGTAAAACCATCAGCATCAGCGGTAACCTACTAAGAAGACCAAACTAATAAAGCCGGGTGAAAAAAAAAAGTTCCTACAGCCTGACCCTACACATACGGACGATTCCGGGCTGATTCCGAAGCAAACATCGAAAGCAATCAAAAGCTCTGGCATTCTTAGGAAAACATCCGACCTCTCGTTGCCGTAACCCAATACCGACAGGGAGTCTAACGTAAAGAACTATATGCAGTAAAAATACACCTCAACCATTCCCAATCACTTTTTCCTGTGAAATTGGAAAATGGAAAACAGCGTGCTTGTCGAATGTCTACGCCATGGTCTGCGGAAATTCAATGGTAATGATGCAACGGCCAATGCAATGGGTAGGGCTGACGTAACACACCGTAACAATCAACAGAATAGTGGGGAGAGGAAAATACTTCGGCTGCTCGCACGTTCAAAACACCCGCTAGATTCAAACGTGGCGATTTTACGCTCACGTGCAAACACATGATAGTCGTGCGTGGGAAGTGAACGCAATGCCCTCCCTCCCCGGCCTCAACTACCTTGCACGCAGATTTGAAAAGAAGCAAAAATAAATATAAACAAACACCAGCTCTCCTCCCTCCCGCGAACGTAAACACAGGCCTACGCCCACTCCCTGACCAATTAGCACCCCACTGGATTTGCACGCTCACCTCTTTTTCGCCCAATCACGGTAATCTGGGAAACACCTAACGGAATATTCAAAACCACCATTGTTTTCAGGCGTGTTTACACCGCACCTATATAGGCGGGGGGGGGGGGGGGGGGGGGAAGAGGAGGAGGAGGAGGAGGAGGAGGGAAAGAGGAGGAGGAGGAGGGAAAGAGGAGGAGGAGGAGGGAAAGAGGAGGAGGAGGAGGGAAAGAGGAGGAGGAGGAGGGAAAGAGGAGGAGGAGGAGGGAAAGAGGAGGAGGAGGAGGGAAAGAGGAGGAGGAGGAGGGAAAGAGGAGGAGGAGGAGGGAAAGAGGAGGAGGAGGAGGGAAAGAGGAGGAGGAGGAGGGAAAGAGGAGGAGGAGGAGGGAAAGAGGAGGAGGAGGAGGGAAAGAGGAGGAGGAGGAGGGAAAGAGGAGGAGGAGGAGGGAAAGAGGAGGAGGAGGAGGGAAAGAGGAGGAGGAGGAGGGAAAGAGGAGGAGGAGGGAAAGAGGAGGAGGAGGAGGGAAAGAGGAGGAGAAGGAAAAGAGGAGGAAAAGAGAAGGAGGAGGAAAAGAGAAGGAGGAGGAAAAGAAGAGGAGAGAAGAAGAGATGAGGAAAGAAGAGGATGAGGATGAGAGATGAGGAGAGAAGAGAGAAGAGAAGAAGAAGAAGAAGAAGAAGAAGAAGAAGAAGAAGAAGAAGCAGAAGCAGAAGCAGAAGCAGAAGCAGAAGCAGAAGCAGAAGCAGAAGCAGAAGCAGAAGCAGAAGCAGAAGCAGAAGCAGAAGCAGAAGCAGAAGCAGAAGCAGAAGCAGAAGCAGAAGCAGAAGCAGAAGCAGAAGCAGAAGCAGAAGCAGAAGCAGAAGCAGAAGCAGAAGCAGAAGCAGAAGCAGAAGCAGAAGCAGAAGCAGAAGCAGAAGCAGAAGCAGAAGCAGAAGCAGAAGAAGAAGAAGAAGAAGAAGAAGAAGAAGAAGAAGAAGAAGAAGAAGAAGAAGAAGAAGAAGAAGAAGAAGAAGAAGAAGAAGAAGAAGAAGAAGAAGAAGAAGAAGAAGAAGAAGAAGAAGAAGAAGAAGAAGAAGAAGAAGAAGAAGAAGAAGAAGAAGAAGAAGAAGAAGAAGAAGAAGAAGAAGAAGAAGAAGAAGAAGAAGAAGAAGAAGAAGAAGGAGGAGGAGGAGCCGTCGCCAATAACAGCAGAGGGAATCAGGAAGTCCGAGCGATAAACGGTCCCCACAGGTGTTGTTGCGCCCGAGGCCAACGCCGTCAGAGCCCTTCCCTTCACAGGCCTTCGCGCCTTCCTCCTGCCGTTCGCCACGAGATGGTCCTCCTGCCGTTCGCCAAGAGATGGTGTCCGAGGTTTACGGAGGTCCTCGGCCATTGTTTAGAATGTCTCCGCATAACTGATCGCGACGATTTTGCTATGGATGGATTCCTCTCACCCTCTACCACACAAATATATAGGAATCTCCACATTCTTAACCTTCATAGCAGGGGAGGGTATGAAAGGTACTAGGGAAATTGCGTGCAAAATATAATATACACGAAATACGTCCTTATAATAATAATACATACAGAATAAGTCACTATATTGCCCCAGGCAAGGGGCTCTACCCCCTCTGCTGTCCCCTGTGGCCTATATATGTGGTTAGTGAGCATCGCAATGCGCACAGTTTGTTTACATGGAAAGGGATATCAGTTGGACATTTTTAAAATATTGCACTTTTTTCTGTAATCCTGGTTGTCTTTCGCGGAAAGTTTTCCAAACTAATGAGACAAGGTGCCTCCTGGTTTCCGGGATGCATATCTCACAAGACGATTAAGAACATACCAATAATCAAAATAAATATATGAATGAAGTAACCATGATAGTTTACAGAACCGACCTGGTATGACCCTCCCCTTCGAAGCGGTTTCGATCCCCCCACCTCCTGAAGGAGAACCTCTTCCTGAGCCGCTTCAGGCGCTTGGGCTGCTGCTCGAACAGGAAGGACATCTGCAGCACGACCGAAGTCCAGGCCGGAATCAGGGCCGCGCAGAGGGCGGTGCAGGAGGGAATAGCGAAGGCTGCCCTCGTCACATGCTGCTTCCTATGCGTGGCACATCTACAGAGCGAATTCAATCTCAGTTGCCTCCAGTAGAAGTTTATTTTTCTTCGTTTCCTATCTAACAAGCACCACCGAGGCTATGCACTCGGATCACCCGTCGGGCCAAACAGAGCGACGAACCCGAACCGAATACTGATTCACTACAAACGAAGCCGAGGAGGCGCGAACACGATCCGATTAAACACGACGGATTTTCACCATCATTAAATAATAGATAAAAAGACACAGATAAGTAAATTGACATAGTCATAGCTACCGAAATGCATATAAAGTCGACGCACGCACGCACGCATCCACACAAACACATTGCTGTGTACACACACACACAAACACACACACACACACACACACACACACACACACACACACACACACACACACACACACACACACACACACACACACACACACACACACATATAATATATAAAATTTACACGTGTACAACTGAACTTCGCCAACTCCTTTCTTTCGCCCCAAACATCCCACCTCAACGCTGAACGAGTACAGCTGCGAGATATTAAGCCCTGAATGAAGAATCAGTGAACCACATGAGACTCTCCGTTGGTCGGCTGTTCGATGAGAAGGATGCTAACGATAACATTTTCCATTCATAATTTAATTCATAATAGTGACCCTAGACTCAATCTATGCAAATCACCCATAGTCGAAAATTTCCTTAATCAGTATGCAAATGAATGAAAGTTATGTTATTTAAACAAGGAAAACAGTAAATATAACCGGTAGCCTTGATAATCTAAATACTAAGTAAATATGAAAAATGGGTAATCTGATAACCTAGTTTTTAAACTGATATAGACAACTGCATATATATGCAATATTGACGATATTAACAGATATAACAACAGTAGGAGGGGAGGGGAGGGGAGGGAGGAGGAGGGAGAGAGAGGGAGAGGGGGGAGGGGGGGAGGGGGAGAGAGAGAAAGAGAGAAAGAGAGAAAGAGAGAGAGAGAGAGAGAGAGAGAGAGAGAGAGAGAGAGAGAGGAGAGAGAGAGAGAGAGAGAGAGAGAGAGAGAGAGAGAGAGAGAGAGAGAGAGAGAGAGAGAGAGAGGAGAGAGAGAGAGAGAGAGAGAGAGAGAGAGAGAGAGAGAGAGAGAGAGAGAGAGAGAGAGAGAGAGAGAGAGAGAGAGAGAAGAGAGAGAGAGAGAGAGAGAGAGAGAGAGAGAGAGAGAGATATTACAACAACGTGCACATACCCCCCCCCCCCCTCATGAAACCGTGGCTGGCAACACCGGAGCCTCCTCACGACCCCGAGGTCAGCGGGTGACAGGGGTTCGCCGGCGTTCCCGTTAGCGGACGCCGTGCCGCTCCCGCCCGTCGGACCGTGTCGTGGCACAGCCCCCGAGCCTTCCGCCCTAATACACACACGTCGCTGCCAACTCCCGACGTTAATCACCGCTAATCATCGTCGCTGGCAGCCCTTTTTGCCGCGCGCAAAAAGCAAAATCACTCCGGAAAGCGAACCAAGAAGTACTGACCGCTCCCACTCGAGCGCCGCCGTCACGACTCACGCTCGCTCCTTCCCTCGCGCGTCCACTCGCTCGCTCTCATTTGGATTAGCTACAGAACCGGGATAATCAAAGGGCCCTCGGGAGCAGACACAGGAAACACCGCTGTCCGTTGCCTGGCTCGTGTGCCTGGCGATGCCTTGTCTGCCGCTCCGTTGCAAGATCATCAAAGGCAAAGGAATTAAGGCCTTAGATTTTGATTTCGACTTGGAAACCTCGTACCGGTGATGCCTCTTGGGTTCCGGGTTTCCAGGCCGCTTCACCCGGCGCTCCCTCGGGGGGAAAGGCCGTCGGTCGCGCCGAAAATAGCAGTGCATTCAGTTGGCAAAAGAAAACTGAAATACGTGTGTGCATGTGCCTGTCCGTGTGCTTGTGCGTGTGCTTATGAGTGTGTGAGCGTGCGTGTGCGTGTGTTAATCTTATTACATTTCTGTACGTTTCTTTTCCTCAATACCTGACATCCATAGAACACCACCCCTAGCGTCTACACAAATTCATTCTACTCTTGCTGCTGTCTCTTCTTCCTTCCTCACCCCGCTCTTCCCCTCTTGCTCCTCTCTTCTCTCCTTCACCTCCCCATTCTCTTCTCCGCAAAAACGGCCGCGACGACAGCGGCGTCGGCAAGAAGCGTCGAGTCCCGTTGCGGGCGGCCGGTCACATGGACGCCTCCGACCGCAGGTTCCGCTCTCGCACCAACGCCTCGACGCCTCGCGACGCCGCAAAAACGTCTTCCTTGTGCTGCTGCTGCTGTTGGGGGGGGGGGGGGGGTAGAGGAAGAGGAGAAGGTGGGAGCACGTCGGCCTTAGCAAGAATAGGGACTACAAGAAATACGAAGAGCAGGAGAGAGAACGTAGATGAAGGAGGGGGAGGGCAAGGAGCATGGCGTTGCTGGACAAAAGCGGGGAGCGAGGAGCCGAAGCAGGGCGACGCGGAAGAGCAGCAGCACGACGGCGGCGCTGAGTAAATGGGCTTCGCGTTGGGGGCACCGACAGCCCGAGCCGCCGCGGGGCATCCGGCTGAGATCTCCGCCTTGGGGCCTATCATTACGCCCCCTCGTCGAGATCCCATAGCCTTAATCAGCGGGTCTGTGCATCCTCGCCGTCCTCGCGTGGCGTCCACAAAGGCCTCGGCTAATGGCGCGGCGCCGCTCCCACCATTACGCTCAAGAGGCATTTCACGAACAGCGAAAGCCTGACTGCTAGGTCGTGCGGACTGCTGGATGGCACTGGCGGGCAACGGCTTGTTGTAAGAATGGAAATGATGGCCGAAAACTCTTGAAATTGGACAAACAGTACATTCTAATAACCAACTATAAAATCAAATGCATGACGAAATAAGGAAACAACCTTTTCACAAAAAAGTAAAATGGAGGAACGTTAGACAGTCATTTGGGCTTGTCCTTCCGGTCACAGAATGTGTGATGACATTTCCTATTAACATAAGCAGAGATACACAAAACACGTAAGCACCCCCTCGACACACTCACACACACACACACACACACACACACACACACACACACACACACACACACACACACACACACACACACACACACACACACACACACACACACACACACATTTTCACACATTTCGATATCTATTCTGGACACAATTTTTCATCACTCGACAACGCCATGCCCTGAAGCTTCCAGAGCCTGAAACGTCTCATCCAGACTCTAACCACACTCGTTCTCATGTCGCCGGAGTCGCAGCTCCCACAGAGATCCTACCGTCACTCACTAACTCTCTCGCTCTCGCTCTTTCTCTCTCTCTCTCTCTCTCTCTCTCTCTCTCTCTCTCTCTCTCTCTCTCTCTCTCTCTCTCTCTCTCTGTGTGTGTGTGTGTGTGTGTGTGTGTGTGTGTGTGTGTGTGTGTGTGTGTGTGTGTGTGTGTGTGTGTGTGTGTGGAGAGAGGGGGGGGAGGGAGGGGAGGGAGGGGGGAGGGAGGGGGGAGGGAGGGGAGAGGGAGGGAGAAGGAGAGAGAGAGAGAGAGAGAGAGAGAGAGAGAGAGAGAGAGAGAGAGAGAGAGAGAGAGAGAGAGAGAGAGAGAGAGAGAGAGAGAGAGAGGAGAAATCAAGACAGAGCCACGTCTCGAGAGCCCCCCACCCCCCACCCCTCACAACCTGTTGGCGATGAGAAGCGAAGGGGATTCCCCACCCTTCGCCAGCCCTGGCAAGCAGGTCAAGGTTCATCGTCGGCGCCCGCGGGAACACGTCATCTTTACGACATCCGCTCTTTCCGGAGCACGAGGATGACCGCGAACACCACTCGAGAAGCTCGCGCCCGGTGTCTCTCTCTGCGCCCCAGCAGCTATTAGAATCATGAAAAAGACAAATAAAGACGCGTGGCGATGCCCTGTCCTTGCGCCTGTCCATGTTCTTTGCGAATTATCCTTGGTGTTTTTGCTACTTTCGGCCGAGTACAGAGGAAGACCTACTCGTGGCCTACTTAGAGCATTACAGGGTTGCAAAGCGTGCGATAGGAAAGGGGAGGGGGCAGTGTTAGGGGGAGTGGCACAAAAAGCGAGGAGAGGGGGAGACACGCCCCTTGCCCTTAGCACAATGGCCGCTACATGGCCACGGTGTACCTTCTTGACTTCTTGCCTCCAGGATATCGGACAACGCGTGATCACAAACACTCACACTCATACTCATAGTCACGCTCACACTTACGCTCACGCTCACACACAAACACACAAACACACACTCACACACACGCGCGCACACGCACATACACACGCACACATACACAAGCTCGCGCAACGCGACGCGAAACAACAAGCTGTACAAAGGGTCATTCATCACAATAGTCGGTCTCCCTGGCACACCAACCTTATTGCATCACCCGCATCATCACCATCACCATCATCACCATCGCCATCACCATCACGACCACCACCGCCATCATCATCATCATCATCCCCATCACCACCATTATCTTCATCATCACCATCACCACCACAACCACCACACAAGAGCACCGACGACCCTCGTCAATAGCAATAGCAACAGCAAAAAGGGAGCCTTAGGGGTGGGATCTGGGTAGGAGGAGGGGAGAAGAGGGGATGGGAAGGGGAGGGGAGGGTAGGGACGAGAGGGATGGGGAGGAGAAAGGAGGGGAGGGGAATAGGGAGAGACAGGGGAACCCCACCCCTTATGTGGGTCACACGGCGTGCGGGCAGCAACCGCTATGCTCGGGCTTGCCACAGCAGTTCAACAAGCGGTCAATTAAGCCTTGAAATCGATCTTGTGTTTTACGTTCTCCCTTCTCTTTTCCGACAGCCTGCGCCCCTACAAAAAGGTCAGCATTCGGCATTGACTCATTCACGTTATTCGTAACATGTAACGTTTTACATAAAAAAAAAAACTGAGAAAAGAAAAAAAATACCCTACTTCCACTGACGCAAACATAAAATACACACACACACACACTCGCGCGCGCGTCCATTCACTCGTTGTCACGTAATGCGCCGTCTATATGCCGAGTCAAGTACCGCTGACACACACAAATATCCGAGCCACGGGAGGCACCAACACACCACATTAAACGCCGAAGAAGGAAAATTAAGATTAAAATTGGAGAACGCGAGGGAAAAAAAGAAAGGAGGTGGGAAAAGACGAAAAGACTGTGATGGAAATGGAAGAATTCTAATCTAGAAGCTGTAATGGAAGGGCGGGAGGAGGGGGGAAGAAAAGTAATATATATATATATATATATATATATATATATATATATGTATGTATATATATATGTATATATATATATATATATATATACACACACACATACATATATATACATGTAAAGACGAAAGCAAAACACTACATAAAAGAATCACGAAAAGGGAAACATG